>NW_028128070.1:0-64590 GCF_965231255.1 Vanellus vanellus
GGTAAAAAGACAAACGTCCAGCTTTTGCTGCCACAGCAAAGGTGCCAGCGGGGAAAAGTGATGCTGGTTCTCACTGCCTCCTGGAACTCTTTCAAATGCCACAGACAATTTGGCCCTCTCTGCTTTCCTGCGGACTCCATCCTCAAAAGCACCTATTTTTCGCTTTCGGCAGCCTCCGGAGCAAAAAAGACAAACGTCCAGCTTTTGCTGCCACAGCAAAGGTGCCAGCGGGGAAAAGTAATGCTGGTTCTCACTGCCTCCTGGAACCCTTTCAAATGCCACAGACAATTTGGCCCTCTCTGCTTTCCTGCGGACTCTATCCTCAAAAAGCGCCTTTTTTCACTTTCTGCGCCCTCCGGTGGTAAAAAGAAAAACGTCCAGCTTTTGCTGCCACAGCAAAGGTGCCAGCGGGGAAAAGTAATGCTGGTTCTCACTGCCTCCTGGAACCCTTTCAAATGCCACAGACAATTTGGCCTCTCTGCTTTCCTGCGGACTCCATCCTCAAAAGCACCTATTTTCGCTTTCGGCAGCCTCCGGAGCAAAAAAGACAAACGTCCAGCTTTTGCTGCCACAGCAAAGGTGCCAGCGGGGAAAAGTAATGCTGGTTCTCACTGCCTCCTGGAACCCTTTCAAATGCCCCAGACAATTTGGCCCTCTCTGCTTTCCTGTGGACTCCATCCTCAAAAGCACCTGTTTTCGCTTTCGGCAGCCTCCGGAGCAAAAAAGACAAACGTCCAGCTTTTGCTGCCACAGCAAAGGTGCCAGCGGGGAAAAGTAATGCTGGTTCTCACTGCCTCCTGGAACCCTTTCAAATGCCACAGACAATTTGGCCCTCTCTGCTTTCCTGCGGACTCCATCCTCAAAAGCACCTGTTTTCGCTTTCAGCAGCCTCCGGAGCAAAAAAGACAAACGTCCAGCTTTTGCTGCCACAGCAAAGGTGCCAGCGGGGAAAAGTAATGCTGGTTCTCACTGCCTCCTGGAACCCTTTCAAATGCCCCAGACAATTTGGCCCTCTCTGCTTTCCTGCGGACTCCATCCTCAAAAGCACCTATTTTCGCTTTCGGCAGCGTCCGGAGCAAAAAAGACAAACGTCCAGCTTTTGCTGCCACAGCAAAGGTGCCAGCGGGGAAAAGTAATGCTGGTTCTCACTGCCTCCTGGAACCCTTTCAAATGCCCCAGAAAATTAAGCCCTCTCTGCTTTCCTATGGACTCTATCTTCAAAAGCGCCTTTTTTCACTTTCGGCGCCCTCCGGTGGTAAAAAGACAAACGTCCAGCTTTTGCTGCCACAGCAAAGGTGCCAGCGGGGAAAAGTGATGCTGGTTCTCACTGCCTCCTGGAACTCTTTCAAATGCCACAGACAATTTGGCCCTCTCTGCTTTCCTGCGGACTCCATCCTCAAAAGCACCTATTTTCGCTTTCGGCAGCCTCCGGAGCAAAAAAGACAAACGTCCAGCTTTTGCTGCCACAGCAAAGGTGCCAGCGGGGAAAAGTAATGCTGGTTCTCACTGCCTCCTGGAACCCTTTCAAATGCCACAGACAATTTGGCCCTCTCTGCTTTCCTGCGGACTCCATCCTCAAAAGCACCTGTTTTCGCTTTCGGCAGCCTCCGGAGCAAAAAAGACAAACGTCCAGCTTTTGCTGCCACAGCAAAGGTGCCAGCGGGGAAAAGTAATGCTGGTTCTCACTGCCTCCTGGAACCCTTTCAAATGCCCCAGACAATTTGGCCCTCTCTGCTTTCCTGCGGACTCCATCCTCAAAAGCACCTGTTTTCGCTTTCGGCAGCGTCCGGAGCAAAAAGACAAACGTCCAGCTTTTGCTGCCACAGCAAAGGTGCCAGCGGGGAAAAGTAATGCTGGTTCTCACTGCCTCCTGGAACCTGTTCAAATGCCCCAGACAATTTGGCCCTCTCTGCTTTCCTGCGGACTCCATCCTCAAAAGCACCTGTTTTCGCTTTCGGCAGCCTCCGGAGCAAAAAAAGACAAACGGCCAGCTTTTGCTGCCACAGCAAAGGTGCCAGCGGGGAAAAGTAATGCTGGTTCTCACTGCCTCCTGGAACCCTTTCAAATGCCACAGACAATTTGGCCCTCTCTGCTTTCCTGCGGACTCCATCCTCAAAAGCACCTGTTTTCGCTTTCGGCAGCCTCCGGAGCAAAAAAGACAAACGTCCAGCTTTTGCTGCCACAGCAAAGGTGCCAGCGGGAAAAGTAATGCTGGTTCTCACTGCCTCCTGGAACCCTTTCAAATGCCCCAGACAATTTGGCCCTCTCTGCTTTCCTGCGGACTCCATCCTCAAAAGCACCTGTTTTCGCTTTCGGCAGCCTCCGGAGCAAAAAAGACAAACGTCCAGCTTTTGCTGCCACAGCAAAGGTGCCAGCAGGGAAAAGTAATGCTGGTTCTCACTGCCTCCTGGAACTCCTTCAAATGCCACAGACAATTTGGCCCTCTCTGCTTTTCTGCGGACTCCATCCTCAAAAGCACCTGTTTTCGCTTTCGGCGCCCTCCGGAGCAAAAAAGACAAACGTCCAGCTTTTGCTGCCACAGCAAAGGTGCCAGCGGGGAAAAGTAATGCTGGTTCTCACTGCCTCCTGGAACCTCTTCAAATGCCCCAGACAATTTGGCCCTCTCTGCTTTCCTGCGGACTCCATCCTCAAAAGCACCTATTTTCGCTTTCGGCAGCCTCCGGAGCAAAAAAGACAAACGTCCAGCTTTTGCTGCCACAGCAAAGGTGCCAGCGGGAAAAGTAATGCTGGTTCTCACTGCCTCCTGGAACCCTTTCAAATGCCACAGACAATTTGGCCCTCTCTGCTTTCCTGCGGACTCCATCCTCAAAAGCACCTGTTTTCGCTTTCGGCAGCGTCCGGAGCAAAAAAGACAAACGTCAGCTTTTGCTGCCACAGCAAAGGTGCCAGCGGGGAAAAGTAATGCTGGTTCTCACTGCCTCCTGGAACCCTTTCAAATGCCACAGACAATTTGGCCTCTCTGCTTTCCTGCGGACTCCATCCTCAAAAGCACCTATTTTCGCTTTCGGCAGCCTCCGGAGCAAAAAAGACAAACGTCCAGCTTTTGCTGCCACAGCAAAGGTGCCAGCGGGGAAAAGTAATGCTGGTTCTCACTGCCTCCTGGAACCCTTTCAAATGCCACAGACAATTTGGCCCTCTCTGCTTTCCTGTGGACTCCATCCTCAAAAGCGCCTGTTTTCGCTTTCGGCAGCCTCCGGAGCAAAAAAGACAAACGTCCAGCTTTTGCTGCCACAGCAAAGGTGCCAGCGGGGAAAAGTAATGCTGGTTCTCACTGCCTCCTGGAACCCTTTCAAATGCCCCAGACAATTTGGCCCTCTCTGCTTTCCTGCGGACTCCATCCTCAAAGCACCTGTTTTCGCTTTCGGCAGCCTCCGGAGCAAAAAAGACAAACGTCCAGCTTTTGCTGCCACAGCAAAGGTGCCAGCGGGAAAAGTAATGCTGGTTCTCACTGCCTCCTGGAACCTCTTCAAATGCCCCAGACAATTTGGCCCTCTCTGCTTTCCTGCGGACTCCATCCTCAAAAGCAGCTGTTTTCGCTTTCGGCAGCCTCCGGAGCAAAAAAGACAAACGTCCAGCTTTTGCTGCCACAGCAAAGGTGCCAGCGGGGAAAAGTAATGCTGGTTCTCACTGCCTCCTGGAACTCTTTCAAATGCCACAGACAATTTGGCCCTCTCTGCTTTCCTGCGGACTCCATCCTCAAAAGCACCTATTTTCGCTTTCGGCAGCCTCCGGAGCAAAAAAGACAAACGTCCAGCTTTTGCTGCCACAGCAAAGGTGCCAGCGGGGAAAAGTAATGCTGGTTCTCACTGCCTCCTGGAACCCTTTCCAAATGCCCCAGACAATTTGGCCCTCTCTGCTTTCCTGCGGACTCCATCCTCAAAAGCACCTGTTTTCGCTTTCGGCAGCGTCCGGAGCAAAAAAGACAAACGTCCAGCTTTTGCTGCCACAGCAAAGGTGCCAACGGGGAAAAGTAATGCTGGTTCTCACTGCCTCCTGGAACCCTTTCAAATGCCCCAGACAATTTGGCTCTCTCTGCTTTCCTGCGGACTCCATCCTCAAAAGCACCTATTTTCGCTTTCGGCAGCCTCCGGAGCAAAAAGACAAACGTCCAGCTTTTGCTGCCACAGCAAAGGTGCCAGCGGGGAAAAGTAATGCTGGTTCTCACTGCCTCCTGGAACCCTTTCAAATGCCCCAGAAAATTAAGCCCTCTCTGCTTTCCTGTGTACTCTATCCTCAAAAGCGCCTTTTTTCAATTTCGGCGCCTTCCGGTGGTAAAAAGACAAACGTCCAGCTTTTGCTGCCACAGCAAAGGTGCCAGCGGGGAAAAGTGATGCTGGTTCTCACTGCCTCCTGGAACTCTTTCAAATGCCACAGACAATTTGGCCCTCTCTGCTTTCCTGCGGACTCCATCCTCAAAAGCACCTATTTTCGCTTTCGGCAGCCTCCGGAGCAAAAAAGACAAACGTCCAGCTTTTGCTGCCACAGCAAAGGTGCCAGCGGGGAAAAGTAATGCTGGTTCTCACTGCCTCCTGGAACCCTTTCAAATGCCACAGACAATTTGGCCCTCTCTGCTTTCCTGCGGACTCCATCCTCAAAAGCACCTATTTTTGCTTTCGGCGCCCTCCGGAGCAAAAAAGACAAACGTCCAGCTTTTGCTGCCACAGCAAAGGTGCCAGCAGGGAAAAGTAATGCTGGTTCTCACTGCCTCCTGGAACTCCTTCAAATGCCCCTGATAATTTGGCCCTCTCTGCTTTCCTGCGGACTCTATCCTCAAAAGCGCCTTTTTTCACTTTCGGCGCCCTTCGGTGGTAAAAAGAAAAACGTCCAGCTTTTGCTGCCACAGCAAAGGTGCCAGCGGGGAAAAGTAATGCTGGTTCTCACTGCCTCCTGGAACTCTTTCAAATGCCACAGACAATTTGGCCCTCTCTGCTTTCCTGCGGACTCCATCCTCAAAAGCACCTATTTTCGCTTTCGGCAGCCTCCGGAGCAAAAAAGACAAACGTCCAGCTTTTGCTGCCACAGCAAAGGTGCCAGCGGGGAAAAGTAATGCTGGTTCTCACTGCCTCCTGGAACCCTTTCAAATGCCACAGACAATTTGGCCCTCTCTGCTTTCCTGTGGACTCCATCCTCAAAAGCGCCTGTTTTCGCTTTCGGCAGCCTCCGGAGCAAAAAAGACAAACGTCCAGCTTTTGCTGCCACAGCAAAGGTGCCAGCGGGGAAAAGTAATGCTGGTTCTCACTGCCTCCTGGAACCCTTTCAAATGCCACAGACAATTTGGCCCTCTCTGCTTTCCTGCGGACTCCATCCTCAAAAGCACCTGTTTTCGCTTTCGGCAGCCTCCGGAGCAAAAAAGACAAACGTCCAGCTTTTGCTGCCACAGCAAAGGTGCCAGCGGGGAAAAGTAATGCTGGTTCTCACTGCCTCCTGGAACCCTTTCAAATGCCACAGACAATTTGGCTCTCTCTGCTTTCCTGCGGACTCCATCCTCAAAAGCACCTATTTTCGCTTTCGGCAACCTCCGGAGCAAAAAAGACAAACGTCCAGCTTTTGCTGCCACAGCAAAGGTGCCAGCGGGGAAAAGTAATGCTGGTTCTCACTGCCTCCTGGAACCCTTTCAAATGCCACAGACAATTTGGCCCTCTCTGCTTTCCTGCGGACTCCATCCTCAAAAGCACCTATTTTTGCTTTCGGCGCCCTCCGGAGCAAAAAAGACAAACGTCCAGCTTTTGCTGCCACAGCAAAGGTGCCAGCGGGGAAAAGTAATGCTGGTTCTCACTGCCTCCTGGAACTCTTTCAAATGCCACAGACAATTTGGCCCTCTCTGCTTTCCTGCGGACTCCATCCTCAAAAGCACCTATTTTCGCTTTCGGCAGCCTCCGGAGCAAAAAAGACAAACGTCCAGCTTTTGCTGCCACAGCAAAGGTGCCAGCGGGGAAAAGTAATGCTGGTTCTCACTGCCTCCTGGAACCCTTTCAAATGCCACAGACAATTTGGCCCTCTCTGCTTTCCTGCGGACTCCATCCTCAAAAGCACCTGTTTTCGCTTTCGGCAGCCTCCGGAGCAAAAAAGACAAACGTCCAGCTTTTGCTGCCACAGCAAAGGTGCCAGCGGGGAAAAGTAATGCTGGTTCTCACTGCCTCCTGGAACCCTTTCAAATGCCACAGACAATTTGGCCCTCTCTGCTTTCCTGTGGACTCCATCCTCAAAAGCACCTGTTTTCGCTTTCGGCAGCGTCCGGAGCAAAAAAGACAAACGTCCAGCTTTTGCTGCCACAGCAAAGGTGCCAGCGGGAAAAAGTAATGCTGGTTCTCACTGCCTCCTGGAACCCTTTCAAATGCCACAGACAATTTGGCCCTCTCTGCTTTCCTGCAGACTCCATCCTCAAAAGCACCTGTTTTCGCTTTCAGCAGCCTCCGGAGCAAAAAAGACAAACGTCCAG
The DNA here is from genome assembly GCF_965231255.1 of Vanellus vanellus. NCBI lineage: Eukaryota > Metazoa > Chordata > Aves > Charadriiformes > Charadriidae > Vanellus > Vanellus vanellus. The sequence goes on from NW_028128070.1 coordinate 6,461, forward strand.
CTTTTGCTGCCACAGCAAAGGTGCCAGCGGGGAAAAGTAATGCTGGTTCTCACTGCCTCCTGGAACCCTTTCAAATGCCCCAGACAATTTGGCCCTCTCTGCTTTCCTGCGGACTCCATCCTCAAAAGCACCTGTTTTCGCTTTCGGCAGCCTCCGGAGCAAAAAAGACAAACGTCCAGCTTTTGCTGCCACAGCAAAGGTGCCAGCGGGGAAAAGTAATGCTGGTTCTCACTGCCTCCTGGAACCCTTTCAAATGCCCCAGACAATTTGGCCCTCTCTGCTTTCCTGCGGACTCCATCCTCAAAAGCACCTATTTTCGCTTTCGGCAGCCTCCGGAGCAAAAAAGACAAACGTCCAGCTTTTGCTGCCACAGCAAAGGTGCCAGCGGGGAAAAGTAATGCTGGTTCTCACTGCCTCCTGGAACCCTTTCAAATGCCCCAGACAATTAAGCCCTCTCTGCTTTCCTGTGGACTCTATCCTCAAAAGCGCCTTTTTTTCACTTTCGGCGCCCTCCGGTGGTAAAAAGACAAACGTCCAGCTTTTGCTGCCACAGCAAAGGTGCCAGCGGGGAAAAGTGATGCTGGTTCTCACTGCCTCCTGGAACTCTTTCAAATGCCACAGACAATTTGGCCCTCTCTGCTTTCCTGCGGACTCCATCCTCAAAAGCACCTATTTTCGCTTTCGGCAGCCTCCGGAGCAAAAAAGACAAACGTCCAGCTTTTGCTGCCACAGCAAAGGTGCCAGCGGGGAAAAGTAATGCTGGTTCTCACTGCCTCCTGGAACCCTTTCAAATGCCACAGACAATTTGGCCCTCTCTGCTTTCCTGCGGACTCTATCCTCAAAAGCGCCTTTTTTCACTTTCTGCGCCCTCCGGTGGTAAAAAGACAAACGTCCAGCTTTTGCTGCCACAGCAAAGGTGCCAGCGGGGAAAAGTAATGCTGGTTCTCACTGCCTCCTGGAACCCTTTCAAATGCCACAGACAATTTGGCCCTCTCTGCTTTCCTGCGGACTCCATCCTCAAAAGCACCTATTTTCGCTTTCGGCAGCCTCCGGAGCAAAAAAGACAAACGTCCAGCTTTTGCTGCCACAGCAAAGGTGCCAGCGGGGAAAAGTAATGCTGGTTCTCACTGCCTCCTGGAACCCTTTCAAATGCCACAGACAATTTGGCCCTCTCTGCTTTCCTGCGGACTCTATCCTCAAAAGCGCCTTTTTTCACTTTCTGCGCCCTCCGGTGGTAAAAAGAAAAACGTCCAGCTTTTGCTGCCACAGCAAAGGTGCCAGCGGGGAAAAGTAATGCTGGTTCTCACTGCTTCCTGGAACCCTTTCAAATGCCACAGACAATTTGGCCCTCTCTGCTTTCCTGCGGACTCCATCCTCAAAAGCACCTATTTTCGCTTTCGGCAGCCTCCGGAGCAAAAAAGACAAACGTCCAGCTTTTGCTGCCACAGCAAAGGTGCCAGCGGGGAAAAGTAATGCTGGTTCTCACTGCCTCCTGGAACCCTTTCAAATGCCCCAGACAATTTGGCCCTCTCTGCTTTCCTGTGGACTCCATCCTCAAAAGCACCTGTTTTCGCTTTCGGCAGCCTCCGGAGCAAAAAAGACAAACGTCCAGCTTTTGCTGCCACAGCAAAGGTGCCAGCGGGGAAAAGTAATGCTGGTTCTCACTGCCTCCTGGAACCCTTTCAAATGCCACAGACAATTTGGCCCTCTCTGCTTTCCTGCGGACTCCATCCTCAAAAGCACCTGTTTTCGCTTTCGGCAGCCTCCGGAGCAAAAAAGACAAACGTCCAGCTTTTGCTGCCACAGCAAAGGTGCCAGCGGGGAAAAGTAATGCTGGTTCTCACTGCCTCCTGGAACCTCTTCAAATGCCCCAGACAATTTGGCCCTCTCTGCTTTCCTGCGGACTCCATCCTCAAAAGCACCTGTTTTCGCTTTCGGCAGCCTCCGGAGCAAAAAAGACAAACGGCCAGCTTTTGCTGCCACAGCAAAGGTGCCAGCGGGGAAAAGTAATGCTGGTTCTCACTGCCTCCTGGAACCCTTTCAAATGCCCCAGACAATTTGGCCCTCTCTGCTTTCCTGCGGACTCCATCCTCAAAAGCACCTGTTTTCGCTTTCGGCAGCGTCCGGAGCAAAAAAGACAAACGTCCAGCTTTTGCTGCCACAGCAAAGGTGCCAGCGGGGAAAAGTAATGCTGGTTCTCACTGCCTCCTGGAACCCTTTCAAATGCCCCAGACAATTTGGCCCTCTCTGCTTTCCTGCGGACTCCATCCTCAAAAGCACCTATTTTCGCTTTCGGCAGCGTCCGGAGCAAAAAAGACAAACGTCCAGCTTTTGCTGCCACAGCAAAGGTGCCAGCGGGGAAAAGTAATGCTGGTTCTCACTGCCTCCTGGAACCCTTTCAAATGCCCCAGAAAATTAAGCCCTCTCTGCTTTCCTATGGACTCTATCTTCAAAAGCGCCTTTTTTCACTTTCGGCGCCCTCCGGTGGTAAAAAGACAAACGTCCAGCTTTTGCTGCCACAGCAAAGGTGCCAGCGGGGAAAAGTGATGCTGGTTCTCACTGCCTCCTGGAACTCTTTCAAATGCCACAGACAATTTGGCCCTCTCTGCTTTCCTGCGGACTCCATCCTCAAAAGCACCTATTTTCGCTTTCGGCAGCCTCCGGAGCAAAAAAGACAAACGTCCAGCTTTTGCTGCCACAGCAAAGGTGCCAGCGGGGAAAAGTAATGCTGGTTCTCACTGCCTCCTGGAACCCTTTCAAATGCCACAGACAATTTGGCCCTCTCTGCTTTCCTGTGGACTCCATCCTCAAAAGCACCTGTTTTCGCTTTCGGCAGCCTCCGGAGCAAAAAAGACAAACGTCCAGCTTTTGCTGCCACAGCAAAGGTGCCAGCGGGGAAAAGTAATGCTGGTTCTCACTGCCTCCTGGAACCCTTTCAAATGCCCCAGACAATTTGGCCCTCTCTGCTTTCCTGCGGACTCCATCCTCAAAAGCACCTGTTTTCGCTTTCGGCAGCCTCCGGAGCAAAAAAGACAAACGTCCAGCTTTTGCTGCCACAGCAAAGGTGCCAGCGGGGAAAAGTAATGCTGGTTCTCACTGCCTCCTGGAACCTCTTCAAATGCCACAGACAATTTGGCCCTCTCTGCTTTCCTGCAGACTCCATCCTCAAAAGCACCTGTTTTCGCTTTCAGCAGCCTCCGGAGCAAAAAAGACAAACGTCCAGCTTTTGCTGCCACAGCAAAGGTGCCAGCGGGGAAAAGTAATGCTGGTTCTCACTGCCTCCTGGAACCCTTTCAAATGCCACAGACAATTTGGCCCTCTCTGCTTTCCTGCGGACTCCATCCTCAAAAGCACCTATTTTCGCTTTCGGCAGCCTCCGGAGCAAAAAAGACAAACGTCCAGCTTTTGCTGCCACAGCAAAGGTGCCAGCGGGGAAAAGTAATGCTGGTTCTCACTGCCTCCTGGAACCCTTTCAAATGCCCCAGACAATTAAGCCCTCTCTGCTTTCCTGTGGACTCTATCCTCAAAAGCGCCTTTTTTTCACTTTCGGCGCCCTCCGGTGGTAAAAAGACAAACGTCCAGCTTTTGCTGCCACAGCAAAGGTGCCAGCGGGGAAAAGTGATGCTGGTTCTCACTGCCTCCTGGAACTCTTTCAAATGCCACAGACAATTTGGCCCTCTCTGCTTTCCTGCGGACTCCATCCTCAAAAGCACCTATTTTCGCTTTCGGCAGCCTCCGGAGCAAAAAAGACAAACGTCCAGCTTTTGCTGCCACAGCAAAGGTGCCAGCGGGGAAAAGTAATGCTGGTTCTCACTGCCTCCTGGAACCCTTTCAAATGCCACAGACAATTTGGCCCTCTCTGCTTTCCTGCGGACTCTATCCTCAAAAGCGCCTTTTTTCACTTTCTGCGCCCTCCGGTGGTAAAAAGAAAAACGTCCAGCTTTTGCTGCCACAGCAAAGGTGCCAGCGGGGAAAAGTAATGCTGGTTCTCACTGCCTCCTGGAACCCTTTCAAATGCCACAGACAATTTGGCCCTCTCTGCTTTCCTGCGGACTCCATCCTCAAAAGCACCTATTTTCGCTTTCGGCAGCCTCCGGAGCAAAAAAGACAAACGTCCAGCTTTTGCTGCCACAGCAAAGGTGCCAGCGGGGAAAAGTAATGCTGGTTCTCACTGCCTCCTGGAACCCTTTCAAATGCCCCAGACAATTTGGCCCTCTCTGCTTTCCTGTGGACTCCATCCTCAAAAGCACCTGTTTTCGCTTTCGGCAGCCTCCGGAGCAAAAAAGACAAACGTCCAGCTTTTGCTGCCACAGCAAAGGTGCCAGCGGGGAAAAGTAATGCTGGTTCTCACTGCCTCCTGGAACCCTTTCAAATGCCACAGACAATTTGGCCCTCTCTGCTTTCCTGCGGACTCCATCCTCAAAAGCACCTGTTTTCGCTTTCAGCAGCCTCCGGAGCAAAAAAGACAAACGTCCAGCTTTTGCTGCCACAGCAAAGGTGCCAGCGGGGAAAAGTAATGCTGGTTCTCACTGCCTCCTGGAACCCTTTCAAATGCCCCAGACAATTTGGCCCTCTCTGCTTTCCTGCGGACTCCATCCTCAAAAGCACCTATTTTCGCTTTCGGCAGCGTCCGGAGCAAAAAAGACAAACGTCCAGCTTTTGCTGCCACAGCAAAGGTGCCAGCGGGGAAAAGTAATGCTGGTTCTCACTGCCTCCTGGAACCCTTTCAAATGCCCCAGAAAATTAAGCCCTCTCTGCTTTCCTATGGACTCTATCTTCAAAAGCGCCTTTTTTCACTTTCGGCGCCCTCCGGTGGTAAAAAGACAAACGTCCAGCTTTTGCTGCCACAGCAAAGGTGCCAGCGGGGAAAAGTGATGCTGGTTCTCACTGCCTCCTGGAACTCTTTCAAATGCCACAGACAATTTGGCCCTCTCTGCTTTCCTGCGGACTCCATCCTCAAAAGCACCTATTTTCGCTTTCGGCAGCCTCCGGAGCAAAAAAGACAAACGTCCAGCTTTTGCTGCCACAGCAAAGGTGCCAGCGGGGAAAAGTAATGCTGGTTCTCACTGCCTCCTGGAACCCTTTCAAATGCCACAGACAATTTGGCCCTCTCTGCTTTCCTGCGGACTCCATCCTCAAAAGCACCTGTTTTCGCTTTCGGCAGCCTCCGGAGCAAAAAAGACAAACGTCCAGCTTTTGCTGCCACAGCAAAGGTGCCAGCGGGGAAAAGTAATGCTGGTTCTCACTGCCTCCTGGAACCCTTTCAAATGCCCCAGACAATTTGGCCCTCTCTGCTTTCCTGCGGACTCCATCCTCAAAAGCACCTGTTTTCGCTTTCGGCAGCGTCCGGAGCAAAAAAGACAAACGTCCAGCTTTTGCTGCCACAGCAAAGGTGCCAGCGGGGAAAAGTAATGCTGGTTCTCACTGCCTCCTGGAACCTGTTCAAATGCCCCAGACAATTTGGCCCTCTCTGCTTTCCTGCGGACTCCATCCTCAAAAGCACCTGTTTTCGCTTTCGGCAGCCTCCGGAGCAAAAAAGACAAACGGCCAGCTTTTGCTGCCACAGCAAAGGTGCCAGCGGGGAAAAGTAATGCTGGTTCTCACTGCCTCCTGGAACCCTTTCAAATGCCACAGACAATTTGGCCCTCTCTGCTTTCCTGCGGACTCCATCCTCAAAAGCACCTGTTTTCGCTTTCGGCAGCCTCCGGAGCAAAAAAGACAAACGTCCAGCTTTTGCTGCCACAGCAAAGGTGCCAGCGGGGAAAAGTAATGCTGGTTCTCACTGCCTCCTGGAACCCTTTCAAATGCCCCAGACAATTTGGCCCTCTCTGCTTTCCTGCGGACTCCATCCTCAAAAGCACCTGTTTTCGCTTTCGGCAGCCTCCGGAGCAAAAAAGACAAACGTCCAGCTTTTGCTGCCACAGCAAAGGTGCCAGCAGGGAAAAGTAATGCTGGTTCTCACTGCCTCCTGGAACTCCTTCAAATGCCACAGACAATTTGGCCCTCTCTGCTTTTCTGCGGACTCCATCCTCAAAAGCACCTGTTTTCGCTTTCGGCGCCCTCCGGAGCAAAAAAGACAAACGTCCAGCTTTTGCTGCCACAGCAAAGGTGCCAGCGGGGAAAAGTAATGCTGGTTCTCACTGCCTCCTGGAACCTCTTCAAATGCCCCAGACAATTTGGCCCTCTCTGCTTTCCTGCGGACTCCATCCTCAAAAGCACCTATTTTCGCTTTCGGCAGCCTCCGGAGCAAAAAAGACAAACGTCCAGCTTTTGCTGCCACAGCAAAGGTGCCAGCGGGGAAAAGTAATGCTGGTTCTCACTGCCTCCTGGAACCCTTTCAAATGCCACAGACAATTTGGCCCTCTCTGCTTTCCTGCGGACTCCATCCTCAAAAGCACCTGTTTTCGCTTTCGGCAGCGTCCGGAGCAAAAAAGACAAACGTCCAGCTTTTGCTGCCACAGCAAAGGTGCCAGCGGGGAAAAGTAATGCTGGTTCTCACTGCCTCCTGGAACCCTTTCAAATGCCACAGACAATTTGGCCCTCTCTGCTTTCCTGCGGACTCCATCCTCAAAAGCACCTATTTTCGCTTTCGGCAGCCTCCGGAGCAAAAAAGACAAACGTCCAGCTTTTGCTGCCACAGCAAAGGTGCCAGCGGGGAAAAGTAATGCTGGTTCTCACTGCCTCCTGGAACCCTTTCAAATGCCACAGACAATTTGGCCCTCTCTGCTTTCCTGTGGACTCCATCCTCAAAAGCGCCTGTTTTCGCTTTCGGCAGCCTCCGGAGCAAAAAAGACAAACGTCCAGCTTTTGCTGCCACAGCAAAGGTGCCAGCGGGGAAAAGTAATGCTGGTTCTCACTGCCTCCTGGAACCCTTTCAAATGCCCCAGACAATTTGGCCCTCTCTGCTTTCCTGCGGACTCCATCCTCAAAAGCACCTGTTTTCGCTTTCGGCAGCCTCCGGAGCAAAAAAGACAAACGTCCAGCTTTTGCTGCCACAGCAAAGGTGCCAGCGGGGAAAAGTAATGCTGGTTCTCACTGCCTCCTGGAACCTCTTCAAATGCCCCAGACAATTTGGCCCTCTCTGCTTTCCTGCGGACTCCATCCTCAAAAGCAGCTGTTTTCGCTTTCGGCAGCCTCCGGAGCAAAAAAGACAAACGTCCAGCTTTTGCTGCCACAGCAAAGGTGCCAGCGGGGAAAAGTAATGCTGGTTCTCACTGCCTCCTGGAACTCTTTCAAATGCCACAGACAATTTGGCCCTCTCTGCTTTCCTGCGGACTCCATCCTCAAAAGCACCTATTTTCGCTTTCGGCAGCCTCCGGAGCAAAAAAGACAAACGTCCAGCTTTTGCTGCCACAGCAAAGGTGCCAGCGGGGAAAAGTAATGCTGGTTCTCACTGCCTCCTGGAACCCTTTCAAATGCCCCAGACAATTTGGCCCTCTCTGCTTTCCTGCGGACTCCATCCTCAAAAGCACCTGTTTTCGCTTTCGGCAGCGTCCGGAGCAAAAAAGACAAACGTCCAGCTTTTGCTGCCACAGCAAAGGTGCCAACGGGGAAAAGTAATGCTGGTTCTCACTGCCTCCTGGAACCCTTTCAAATGCCCCAGACAATTTGGCTCTCTCTGCTTTCCTGCGGACTCCATCCTCAAAAGCACCTATTTTCGCTTTCGGCAGCCTCCGGAGCAAAAAAGACAAACGTCCAGCTTTTGCTGCCACAGCAAAGGTGCCAGCGGGGAAAAGTAATGCTGGTTCTCACTGCCTCCTGGAACCCTTTCAAATGCCCCAGAAAATTAAGCCCTCTCTGCTTTCCTGTGTACTCTATCCTCAAAAGCGCCTTTTTTCAATTTCGGCGCCTTCCGGTGGTAAAAAGACAAACGTCCAGCTTTTGCTGCCACAGCAAAGGTGCCAGCGGGGAAAAGTGATGCTGGTTCTCACTGCCTCCTGGAACTCTTTCAAATGCCACAGACAATTTGGCCCTCTCTGCTTTCCTGCGGACTCCATCCTCAAAAGCACCTATTTTCGCTTTCGGCAGCCTCCGGAGCAAAAAAGACAAACGTCCAGCTTTTGCTGCCACAGCAAAGGTGCCAGCGGGGAAAAGTAATGCTGGTTCTCACTGCCTCCTGGAACCCTTTCAAATGCCACAGACAATTTGGCCCTCTCTGCTTTCCTGCGGACTCCATCCTCAAAAGCACCTATTTTTGCTTTCGGCGCCCTCCGGAGCAAAAAAGACAAACGTCCAGCTTTTGCTGCCACAGCAAAGGTGCCAGCAGGGAAAAGTAATGCTGGTTCTCACTGCCTCCTGGAACTCCTTCAAATGCCCCTGATAATTTGGCCCTCTCTGCTTTCCTGCGGACTCTATCCTCAAAAGCGCCTTTTTTCACTTTCGGCGCCCTTCGGTGGTAAAAAGAAAAACGTCCAGCTTTTGCTGCCACAGCAAAGGTGCCAGCGGGGAAAAGTAATGCTGGTTCTCACTGCCTCCTGGAACTCTTTCAAATGCCACAGACAATTTGGCCCTCTCTGCTTTCCTGCGGACTCCATCCTCAAAAGCACCTATTTTCGCTTTCGGCAGCCTCCGGAGCAAAAAAGACAAACGTCCAGCTTTTGCTGCCACAGCAAAGGTGCCAGCGGGGAAAAGTAATGCTGGTTCTCACTGCCTCCTGGAACCCTTTCAAATGCCACAGACAATTTGGCCCTCTCTGCTTTCCTGTGGACTCCATCCTCAAAAGCGCCTGTTTTCGCTTTCGGCAGCCTCCGGAGCAAAAAAGACAAACGTCCAGCTTTTGCTGCCACAGCAAAGGTGCCAGCGGGGAAAAGTAATGCTGGTTCTCACTGCCTCCTGGAACCCTTTCAAATGCCACAGACAATTTGGCCCTCTCTGCTTTCCTGCGGACTCCATCCTCAAAAGCACCTGTTTTCGCTTTCGGCAGCCTCCGGAGCAAAAAAGACAAACGTCCAGCTTTTGCTGCCACAGCAAAGGTGCCAGCGGGGAAAAGTAATGCTGGTTCTCACTGCCTCCTGGAACCCTTTCAAATGCCACAGACAATTTGGCTCTCTCTGCTTTCCTGCGGACTCCATCCTCAAAAGCACCTATTTTCGCTTTCGGCAACCTCCGGAGCAAAAAAGACAAACGTCCAGCTTTTGCTGCCACAGCAAAGGTGCCAGCGGGGAAAAGTAATGCTGGTTCTCACTGCCTCCTGGAACCCTTTCAAATGCCACAGACAATTTGGCCCTCTCTGCTTTCCTGCGGACTCCATCCTCAAAAGCACCTATTTTTGCTTTCGGCGCCCTCCGGAGCAAAAAAGACAAACGTCCAGCTTTTGCTGCCACAGCAAAGGTGCCAGCAGGGAAAAGTAATGCTGGTTCTCACTGCCTCCTGGAACCCTTTCAAATGCCACAGACAATTTGGCCCTCTCTGCTTTCCTGCGGACTCCATCCTCAAAAGCACCTGTTTTCGCTTTCGGCAACCTCCGGAGCAAAAAAGACAAACGTCCAGCTTTTGCTGCCACAGCAAAGGTGCCAGCGGGGAAAAGTAATGCTGGTTCTCACTGCCTCCTGGAACCCTTTCAAATGCCACAGACAATTTGGCCCTCTCTGCTTTCCTGCGGACTCCATCCTCAAAAGCACCTGTTTTCGCTTTCGGCAGCCTCCGGAGCAAAAAAGACAAACGTCCAGCTTTTGCTGCCACAGCAAAGGTGCCAGCGGGGAAAAGTAATGCTGGTTCTCACTGCCTCCTGGAACCCTTTCAAATGCCCCAGACAATTTGGCCCTCTCTGCTTTCCTGCGGACTCCATCCTCAAAAGCACCTGTTTTCGCTTTCGGCAGCGTCCGGAGCAAAAAAGACAAACGTCCAGCTTTTGCTGCCACAACAAAGGTGCCAGCGGGGAAAAGTAATGCTGGTTCTCACTGCCTCCTGGAACCTGTTAAAATGCCACAGACAATTTGGCCCTCTCTGCTTTCCTGCGGACTCCATCCTCAAAAGCACCTGTTTTCGCTTTCGGCAGCCTCCGGAGCAAAAAAGACAAACGTCCAGCTTTTGCTGCCACAGCAAAGGTGCCAGCGGGGAAAAGTAATGCTGGTTCTCACTGCCTCCTGGAACCCTTTCAAATGCCCCAGACAATTTGGCCCTCTCTGCTTTCCTGCGGACTCCATCCTCAAAAGCACCTGTTTTCGCTTTCGGCAGCCTCCGGAGCAAAAAAGACAAACGTCCAGCTTTTGCTGCCACAGCAAAGGTGCCAGCGGGGAAAAGTAATGCTGGTTCTCACTGCCTCCTGGAACCCTTTCAAATGCCACAGACAATTTGGCCCTCTCTGCTTTCCTGTGGACTCCATCCTCAAAAGCACCTGTTTTCGCTTTCGGCAGCCTCCGGAGCAAAAAAGACAAACGTCCAGCTTTTGCTGCCACAGCAAAGGTGCCAGCGGGGAAAAGTAATGCTGGTTCTCACTGCCTCCTGGAACCCTTTCAAATGCCCCAGACAATTAAGCCCTCTCTGCTTTCCTGCGGACTCTATCCTCAAAAGCGCCTTTTTTCACTTTCGGCGCCCTCCGGTGGTAAAAAGACAAACGTCCAGCTTTTGCTGCCACAGCAAAGGTGCCAGCGGGGAAAAGTGATGCTGGTTCTCACTGCCTCCTGGAACTTTTTCAAATGCCACAGACAATTTGGCCCTCTCTGCTTTCCTGCGGACTCCATCCTCAAAAGCACCTATTTTCGCTTTCGGCAGCCTCCGGAGCAAAAAAGACAAACGTCCAGCTTTTGCTGCCACAGCAAAGGTGCCAGCGGGGAAAAGAAATGCTGGTTCTCACTGCCTCCTGGAACCTCTTCAAATGCCCCAGACAATTTGGCCCTCTCTGCTTTCCTGCGGACTCCATCCTCAAAAGCACCTGTTTTCGCTTTTGGCAACCTCCGGAGCAAAAAAGACAAACGTCCAGCTTTTGCTGACACAGCAAAGGTGCCAGCGGGGAAAAGTAATGCTGGTTCTCACTGCCTCCTGGAACCCTTTCAAATGCCCCAGACAATTTGGCCCTCTCTGCTTTCCTGCGGACTCCATCCTCAAAAGCACCTGTTTTCGCTTTCGGCAGCCTCCGGAGCAAAAAAGACAAACGTCCAGCTTTTGCTGCCACAGCAAAGGTGCCAGCGGGGAAAAGTAATGCTCGTTCTCACTGCCTCCTGGAACCCTTTCAAATGCCACAGACAATTTGGCCCTCTCTGCTTTCCTGCGGACTCCATCCTCAAAAGCACCTGTTTTCGCTTTCGGCAACCTCCGGAGCAAAAAAGACAAACGTCCAGCTTTTGCTGCCACAGCAAAGGTGCCAGCGGGGAAAAGTAATGCTGGTTCTCACTGCCTCCTGGAACCCTTTCAAATGCCCCAGACAATTTGGCCCTCTCTGCTTTCCTGCGGACTCCATCCTCAAAAGCACCTGTTTTCGCTTTCGGCAGCCTCCGGAGCAAAAAAGACAAACGTCCAGCTTTTGCTGCCACAGCAAAGGTGCCAGCGGGGAAAAGTAATGCTGGTTCTCACTGCCTCCTGGAACCCTTTCAAATGCCACAGACAATTTGGCCCTCTCTTCTTTCCTGCGGACTCCATCCTCAAAAGCACCTGTTTTCGCTTTCGGCAGCCTCCGGAGCAAAAAAGACAAACGTCCAGCTTTTGCTGCCACAGCAAAGGTGCCAGCGGGGAAAAGTAATGCTGGTTCTCACTGCCTCCTGGAACCCTTTCAAATGCCCCAGACAATTTGGCCCTCTCTGCTTTCCTGCGGACTCCATCCTCAAAAGCACCTGTTTTCGCTTTCGGCAGCGTCCGGAGCAAAAAAGACAAACGTCCAGCTTTTGCTGCCACAACAAAGGTGCCAGCGGGGAAAAGTAATGCTGGTTCTCACTGCCTCCTGGAACCTGTTAAAATGCCACAGACAATTTGGCCCTCTCTGCTTTCCTGCGGACTCCATCCTCAAAAGCACCTGTTTTCGCTTTCGGCAGCCTCCGGAGCAAAAAAGACAAACGTCCAGCTTTTGCTGCCACAGCAAAGGTGCCAGCGGGGAAAAGTAATGCTGGTTCTCACTGCCTCCTGGAACCCTTTCAAATGCCCCAGACAATTTGGCCCTCTCTGCTTTCCTGCGGACTCCATCCTCAAAAGCACCTGTTTTCGCTTTCGGCAGCCTCCGGAGCAAAAAAGACAAACGTCCAGCTTTTGCTGCCACAGCAAAGGTGCCAGCGGGGAAAAGTAATGCTGGTTCTCACTGCCTCCTGGAACCCTTTCAAATGCCACAGACAATTTGGCCCTCTCTGCTTTCCTGTGGACTCCATCCTCAAAAGCACCTGTTTTCGCTTTCGGCAGCCTCCGGAGCAAAAAAGACAAACGTCCAGCTTTTGCTGCCACAGCAAAGGTGCCAGCGGGGAAAAGTAATGCTGGTTCTCACTGCCTCCTGGAACCCTTTCAAATGCCCCAGACAATTAAGCCCTCTCTGCTTTCCTGCGGACTCTATCCTCAAAAGCGCCTTTTTTCACTTTCGGCGCCCTCCGGTGGTAAAAAGACAAACGTCCAGCTTTTGCTGCCACAGCAAAGGTGCCAGCGGGGAAAAGTGATGCTGGTTCTCACTGCCTCCTGGAACTTTTTCAAATGCCACAGACAATTTGGCCCTCTCTGCTTTCCTGCGGACTCCATCCTCAAAAGCACCTATTTTCGCTTTCGGCAGCCTCCGGAGCAAAAAAGACAAACGTCCAGCTTTTGCTGCCACAGCAAAGGTGCCAGCGGGGAAAAGAAATGCTGGTTCTCACTGCCTCCTGGAACCTCTTCAAATGCCCCAGACAATTTGGCCCTCTCTGCTTTCCTGCGGACTCCATCCTCAAAAGCACCTGTTTTCGCTTTTGGCAACCTCCGGAGCAAAAAAGACAAACGTCCAGCTTTTGCTGACACAGCAAAGGTGCCAGCGGGGAAAAGTAATGCTGGTTCTCACTGCCTCCTGGAACCCTTTCAAATGCCCCAGACAATTTGGCCCTCTCTGCTTTCCTGCGGACTCCATCCTCAAAAGCACCTGTTTTCGCTTTCGGCAGCCTCCGGAGCAAAAAAGACAAACGTCCAGCTTTTGCTGCCACAGCAAAGGTGCCAGCGGGGAAAAGTAATGCTCGTTCTCACTGCCTCCTGGAACCCTTTCAAATGCCACAGACAATTTGGCCCTCTCTGCTTTCCTGCGGACTCCATCCTCAAAAGCACCTGTTTTCGCTTTCGGCAACCTCCGGAGCAAAAAAGACAAACGTCCAGCTTTTGCTGCCACAGCAAAGGTGCCAGCGGGGAAAAGTAATGCTGGTTCTCACTGCCTCCTGGAACCCTTTCAAATGCCCCAGACAATTTGGCCCTCTCTGCTTTCCTGCGGACTCCATCCTCAAAAGCACCTGTTTTCGCTTTCGGCAGCCTCCGGAGCAAAAAAGACAAACGTCCAGCTTTTGCTGCCACAGCAAAGGTGCCAGCGGGGAAAAGTAATGCTGGTTCTCACTGCCTCCTGGAACCCTTTCAAATGCCACAGACAATTTGGCCCTCTCTTCTTTCCTGCGGACTCCATCCTCAAAAGCACCTGTTTTCGCTTTCGGCAGCCTCCGGAGCAAAAAAGACAAACGTCCAGCTTTTGCTGCCACAGCAAAGGTGCCAGCGGGGAAAAGTAATGCTGGTTCTCACTGCCTCCTGGAACCCTTTCAAATGCCCCAGACAATTTGGCCCTCTCTGCTTTCCTGCGGACTCCATCCTCAAAAGCACCTGTTTTCGCTTTCGGCAGCGTCCGGAGCAAAAAAGACAAACGTCCAGCTTTTGCTGCCACAACAAAGGTGCCAGCGGGGAAAAGTAATGCTGGTTCTCACTGCCTCCTGGAACCTGTTAAAATGCCACAGACAATTTGGCCCTCTCTGCTTTCCTGCGGACTCCATCCTCAAAAGCACCTGTTTTCGCTTTCGGCAGCCTCCGGAGCAAAAAAGACAAACGTCCAGCTTTTGCTGCCACAGCAAAGGTGCCAGCGGGGAAAAGTAATGCTGGTTCTCACTGCCTCCTGGAACCCTTTCAAATGCCCCAGACAATTTGGCCCTCTCTGCTTTCCTGCGGACTCCATCCTCAAAAGCACCTGTTTTCGCTTTCGGCAGCCTCCGGAGCAAAAAAGACAAACGTCCAGCTTTTGCTGCCACAGCAAAGGTGCCAGCGGGGAAAAGTAATGCTGGTTCTCACTGCCTCCTGGAACCCTTTCAAATGCCACAGACAATTTGGCCCTCTCTGCTTTCCTGTGGACTCCATCCTCAAAAGCACCTGTTTTCGCTTTCGGCAGCCTCCGGAGCAAAAAAGACAAACGTCCAGCTTTTGCTGCCACAGCAAAGGTGCCAGCGGGGAAAAGTAATGCTGGTTCTCACTGCCTCCTGGAACCCTTTCAAATGCCCCAGACAATTAAGCCCTCTCTGCTTTCCTGCGGACTCTATCCTCAAAAGCGCCTTTTTTCACTTTCGGCGCCCTCCGGTGGTAAAAAGACAAACGTCCAGCTTTTGCTGCCACAGCAAAGGTGCCAGCGGGGAAAAGTGATGCTGGTTCTCACTGCCTCCTGGAACTTTTTCAAATGCCACAGACAATTTGGCCCTCTCTGCTTTCCTGCGGACTCCATCCTCAAAAGCACCTATTTTCGCTTTCGGCAGCCTCCGGAGCAAAAAAGACAAACGTCCAGCTTTTGCTGCCACAGCAAAGGTGCCAGCGGGGAAAAGAAATGCTGGTTCTCACTGCCTCCTGGAACCTCTTCAAATGCCCCAGACAATTTGGCCCTCTCTGCTTTCCTGCGGACTCCATCCTCAAAAGCACCTGTTTTCGCTTTTGGCAACCTCCGGAGCAAAAAAGACAAACGTCCAGCTTTTGCTGACACAGCAAAGGTGCCAGCGGGGAAAAGTAATGCTGGTTCTCACTGCCTCCTGGAACCCTTTCAAATGCCCCAGACAATTTGGCCCTCTCTGCTTTCCTGCGGACTCCATCCTCAAAAGCACCTGTTTTCGCTTTCGGCAGCCTCCGGAGCAAAAAAGACAAACGTCCAGCTTTTGCTGCCACAGCAAAGGTGCCAGCGGGGAAAAGTAATGCTCGTTCTCACTGCCTCCTGGAACCCTTTCAAATGCCACAGACAATTTGGCCCTCTCTGCTTTCCTGCGGACTCCATCCTCAAAAGCACCTGTTTTCGCTTTCGGCAACCTCCGGAGCAAAAAAGACAAACGTCCAGCTTTTGCTGCCACAGCAAAGGTGCCAGCGGGGAAAAGTAATGCTGGTTCTCACTGCCTCCTGGAACCCTTTCAAATGCCCCAGACAATTTGGCCCTCTCTGCTTTCCTGCGGACTCCATCCTCAAAAGCACCTGTTTTCGCTTTCGGCAGCCTCCGGAGCAAAAAAGACAAACGTCCAGCTTTTGCTGCCACAGCAAAGGTGCCAGCGGGGAAAAGTAATGCTGGTTCTCACTGCCTCCTGGAACCCTTTCAAATGCCACAGACAATTTGGCCCTCTCTGCTTTCCTGTGGACTCCATCCTCAAAAGCACCTGTTTTCGCTTTCGGCAGCCTCCGGAGCAAAAAAGACAAACGTCCAGCTTTTGCTGCCACAGCACAGGTGCCAGCGGGGAAAAGTAATGCTGGTTCTCACTGCCTCCTGGAACCCTTTCAAATGCCCCAGACAATTTGGCCCTCTCTGCTTTCCTGCGGACTCCATCCTCAAAAGCACCTGTTTTCGCTTTCGGCAGCGTCCGGAGCAAAAAAGACAAACGTCCAGCTTTTGCTGCCACAGCAAAGGTGCCAGCGGGGAAAAGTAATGCTGGTTCTCACTGCCTCCTGGAACCTGTTCAAATGCCCCAGACAATTTGGCCCTCTCTGCTTTCCTGCGGACTCCATCCTCAAAAGCACCTGTTTTCGCTTTCGGCAGCCTCCGGAGCAAAAAAGACAAACGTCCAGCTTTTGCTGCCACAGCAAAGGTGCCAGCGGGGAAAAGTAATGCTCGTTCTCACTGCCTCCTGGAACCCTTTCAAATGCCCCAGACAATTAAGCCCTCTCTGCTTTCCTGCGGACTCTATCATCAAAAGCGCCTTTTTTCACTTTCGGCGCCCTCCGGTGGTAAAAAGACAAACGTCCAGCTTTTGCTGCCACAGCAAAGGTGCCAGCGGGGAAAAGTGATGCTGGTTCTCACTGCCTCCTGGAACTTTTTCAAATGCCACAGACAATTTGGCCCTCTCTGCTTTCCTGCGGACTCCATCCTCAAAAGCACCTATTTTCGCTTTCGGCAGCCTCCGGAGCAAAAAAGACAAACGTCCAGCTTTTGCTGCCACAGCAAAGGTGCCAGCGGGGAAAAGTAATGCTGGTTCTCACTGCCTCCTGGAACTTTTTCAAATGCCACAGACAATTTGGCCCTCTCTGCTTTCCTGCGGACTCCATCCTCAAAAGCACCTGTTTTCGCTTTCGGCAGCCTCCGGAGCAAAAAAGACAAACGTCCAGCTTTTGCTGCCACAGCAAAGGTGCCAGCGGGGAAAAGTAATGCTGGTTCTCACTGCCTCCTGGAACCCTTTCAAATGCCACAGACAATTTGGCCCTCTCTGCTTTCCTGCGGACTCCATCCTCAAAAGCACCTGTTTTCGCTTTCGGCAGCCTCCGGAGCAAAAAAGACAAACGTCCAGCTTTTGCTGCCACAGCAAAGGTGCCAGCGGGGAAAAGTAATGCTGGTTCTCACTGCCTCCTGGAACCCTTTCAAATGCCACAGACAATTTGGCCCTCTCTGCTTTCCTGCGGACTCCATCCTCAAAAGCACCTGTTTTCGCTTTCGGCAGCCTCCTGAGCAAAAAAGACAAACGTCCAGCTTTTGCTGCCACAGCAAAGGTGCCAGCGGGGAAAAGTAATGCTGGTTCTCACTACCTCCTTGAAGCCTTTCAAATGCCCCAGACAATTTGGCCCTCTCTGCTTTCCTGCGGACTCCATCCTCAAAAGCACCTGTTTTCGCTTTCGGCAACCTCCGGAGCAAAAAAGACAAACGTCCAGCTTTTGCTGCCACAGCAAAGGTGCCAGCGGGGAAAAGTAATGCTGGTTCTCACTGCCTCCTGGAACCCTTTCAAATGCCACAGACAATTTGGCCCTCTCTGCTTTCCTGCGGACTCCATCCTCAAAAGCACCTGTTTTCGCTTTCGGCAGCCTCCGGAGCAAAAAAGACAAACGTCCAGCTTTTGCTGCCACAGCAAAGGTGCCAGCGGGGAAAAGTAATGCTGGTTCTCACTGCCTCCTGGAACCTCTTCAAATGCCACAGACAATTTGGCCCTCTCTGCTTTCCTGCGGACTCCATCCTCAAAAGCACCTGTTTTCGCTTTCGGCAGCCTCCGGAGCAAAAAAGACAAACGTCCAGCTTTTGCTGCCACAGCAAAGGTGCCAGCGGGGAAAAGTAATGCTGGTTCTCACTGCCTCCTGGAACCCTTTCAAATGCCACAGACAATTTGGCCCTCTCTGCTTTCCTGCGGACTCCATCCTCAAAAGCACCTGTTTTAGCTTTCAGCAGCCTCCGGAGCAAAAAAGACAAACGTCCAGCTTTTGCTGCCACAGCAAAGGTGCCAGCGGGGAAAAGTAATGCTGGTTCTCACTGTCTCCTGGAACCCTTTCAAATGCCCCAGACAATTTGGCCCTCTCTGCTTTCCTGCGGACTCCATCCTCAAAAGCACCTATTTTTGCTTTCGGCGCCCTCCGGAGCAAAAAAGACAAACGTCCAGCTTTTGCTGCCACAGCAAAGGTGCCAGCAGGGAAAAGTAATGCTGGTTCTCACTGCCTCCTGGAACTCCTTCAAATGCCACAGACAATTTGGCCCTCTCTGCTTTCCTGCGGACTCCATCCTCAAAAGCACCTGTTTTCGCTTTCGGCAACCTCCGGAGCAAAAAAGACAAACGTCCAGCTTTTGCTGCCACAGCAAAGGTGCCAGCGGGGAAAAGTAATGCTGGTTCTCACTGCCTCCTGGAACCCTTTCAAATGCCACAGACAATTTGGCCCTCTCTGCTTTCCTGCGGACTCCATCCTCAAAAGCACCTGTTTTCGCTTTCGGCAGCCTCCGGAGCAAAAAAGACAAACGTCCAGCTTTTGCTGCCACAGCAAAGGTGCCAGCGGGGAAAAGTAATGCTGGTTCTCACTGCCTCCTGGAACCTCTTCAAATGCCCCAGACAATTTGGCCCTCTCTGCTTTCCTGCGGACTCCATCCTCAAAAGCACCTGTTTTCGCTTTTGGCAACCTCCGGAGCAAAAAAGACAAACGTCCAGCTTTTGCTGCCACAGCAAAGGTGCCAGCGGGGAAAAGTAATGCTGGTTCTCACTGCCTCCTGGAACCCTTTCAAATGCCACAGACAATTTGGCCCTCTCTGCTTTCCTGCGGACTCCATCCTCAAAAGCACCTGTTTTCGCTTTCGGCAGCCTCCGGAGCAAAAAAGACAAACGTCCAGCTTTTGCTGCCACAGCAAAGGTGCCAGCGGGGAAAAGTAATGCTGGTTCTCACTGCCTCCTGGAACCCTTTCAAATGCCACAGACAATTTGGCCCTCTCTGCTTTCCTGCGGACTCCATCCTCAAAAGCACCTGTTTTCGCTTTCGGCAGCCTCCGGAGCAAAAAAGACAAACGTCCAGCTTTTGCTGCCACAGCAAAGGTGCCAGCAGGGAAAAGTGATGCTGGTTCTCACTGCCTCCTGGAACTTTTTCAAATGCCCCAGACAATTTGGCCCTCTCTGCTTTCCTGCGGACTCCATCCTCAAAAGCACCTATTTTCGCTTTCGGCAGCCTCCGGAGCAAAAAAGACAAACGTCCAGCTTTTGCTGCCACAGCAAAGGTGCCAGCGGGGAAAAGTAATGCTGGTTCTCACTGCCTCCTGGAACCCTTTCAAATGCCCCAGACAATTTGGCCCTCTCTGCTTTCCTGCGGACTCCATCCTCAAAAGCACCTGTTTTCGCTTTCGGCAGCCTCCGGAGCAAAAAAGACAAACGTCCAGCTTTTGCTGCCACAGCAAAGGTGCCAGCGGGGAAAAGTAATGCTGGTTCTCACTGCCTCCTGGAACCCTTTCAAATGCCACAGACAATTTGGCCCTCTCTGCTTTCCTGCGGACTCCATCCTCAAAAGCACCTGTTTTCGCTTTCGGCAGCCTCCGGAGCAAAAAAGACAAACGTCCAGCTTTTGCTGCCACAGCAAAGGTGCCAGCGGGGAAAAGTAATGCTGGTTCTCACTGCCTCCTGGAACCTCTTTCAAATGCCACAGACAATTTGGCCCTCTCTGCTTTCCTGCGGACTCCATCCTCAAAAGCACCTGTTTTCGCTTTCAGCAGCCTCCGGAGCAAAAAAGACAAACGTCCAGCTTTTGCTGCCACAGCAAAGGTGCCAGCGGGGAAAAGTAATGCTGGTTCTCACTGTCTCCTGGAACCCTTTCAAATGCCCCAGACAATTTGGCCCTCTCTGCTTTCCTGCGGACTCCATCCTCAAAAGCACCTATTTTTGCTTTCGGCGCCCTCCGGAGCAAAAAAGACAAACGTCCAGCTTTTGCTGCCACAGCAAAGGTGCCAGCAGGGAAAAGTAATGCTGGTTCTCACTGCCTCCTGGAACTCCTTCAAATGCCACAGACAATTTGGCCCTCTCTGCTTTCCTGCGGACTCCATCCTCAAAAGCACCTGTTTTCGCTTTCGGCAACCTCCGGAGCAAAAAAGACAAACGTCCAGCTTTTGCTGCCACAGCAAAGGTGCCAGCGGGGAAAAGTAATGCTGGTTCTCACTGCCTCCTGGAACCCTTTCAAATGCCACAGACAATTTGGCCCTCTCTGCTTTCCTGCGGACTCCATCCTCAAAAGCACCTGTTTTCGCTTTCGGCAGCCTCCGGAGCAAAAAAGACAAACGTCCAGCTTTTGCTGCCACAGCAAAGGTGCCAGCGGGGAAAAGTAATGCTGGTTCTCACTGCCTCCTGGAACCTCTTCAAATGCCCCAGACAATTTGGCCCTCTCTGCTTTCCTGCGGACTCCATCCTCAAAAGCACCTGTTTTCGCTTTCGGCAGCCTCCGGAGCAAAAAAGACAAACGTCCAGCTTTTGCTGCCACAGCAAAGGTGCCAGCGGGGAAAAGTAATGCTGGTTCTCACTGCCTCCTGGAACCCTTTCAAATGCCACAGACAATTTGGCCCTCTCTGCTTTCCTGCGGACTCCATCCTCAAAAGCACCTGTTTTCGCTTTCGGCAGCCTCCGGAGCAAAAAAGACAAACGTCCAGCTTTTGCTGCCACAGCAAAGGTGCCAGCGGGGAAAAGTAATGCTGGTTCTCACTGCCTCCTGGAACCCTTTCAAATGCCACAGACAATTTGGCCCTCTCTGCTTTCCTGCGGACTCCATCCTCAAAAGCACCTGTTTTCGCTTTCGGCAGCCTCCGGAGCAAAAAAGACAAACGTCCAGCTTTTGCTGCCACAGCAAAGGTGCCAGCAGGGAAAAGTGATGCTGGTTCTCACTGCCTCCTGGAACTTTTTCAAATGCCACAGACAATTTGGCCCTCTCTGCTTTCCTGCGGACTCCATCCTCAAAAGCACCTATTTTCGCTTTCGGCAGCCTCCGGAGCAAAAAAGACAAACGTCCAGCTTTTGCTGCCACAGCAAAGGTGCCAGCGGGGAAAAGTAATGCTGGTTCTCACTGCCTCCTGGAACCCTTTCAAATGCCACAGACAATTTGGCCCTCTCTGCTTTCCTGCGGACTCCATCCTCAAAAGCACCTGTTTTCGCTTTCGGCAGCCTCCGGAGCAAAAAAGACAAACGTCCAGCTTTTGCTGCCACAGCAAAGGTGCCAGCGGGGAAAAGTAATGCTGGTTCTCACTGCCTCCTGGAACCCTTTCAAATGCCACAGACAATTTGGCCCTCTCTGCTTTCCTGCGGACTCCATCCTCAAAAGCACCTGTTTTCGCTTTCGGCAGCCTCCGGAGCAAAAAAGACAAACGTCCAGCTTTTGCTGCCACAGCAAAGGTGCCAGCGGGGAAAAGTAATGCTGGTTCTCACTGCCTCCTGGAACCCTTTCAAATGCCACAGACAATTTGTCCCTCTCTGCTTTCCTGCGGACTCCATCCTCAAAAGCACCTGTTTTCGCTTTCGGCAGCCTCCAGAGCAAAAAAGACAAACGTCCAGCTTTTGCTGCCACAGCAAAGGTGCCAGCGGGGAAAAGTAATGCTGGTTCTCACTACCTCCTTGAACCCTTTCAAATGCCCCAGACAATTTGGCCCTCTCTGCTTTCCTGCGGACTCCATCCTCAAAAGCACCTGTTTTCGCTTTCGGCAGCCTCCGGAGCAAAAAAGACAAACGTCCAGCTTTTGCTGCCACAGCAAAGGTGCCAGCGGGGAAAAGTAATGCTGGTTCTCACTGCCTCCTGGAACCCTTTCAAATGCCACAGACAATTTGGCCCTCTCTGCTTTCCTGCGGACTCCATCCTCAAAAGCACCTGTTTTCGCTTTCGGCAGCCTCCGGAGCAAAAAAGACAAACGTCCAGCTTTTGCTGCCACAGCAAAGGTGCCAGCGGGGAAAAGTAATGCTGGTTCTCACTGCCTCCTGGAACCTCTTCAAATGCCACAGACAATTTGGCCCTCTCTGCTTTCCTGCGGACTCCATCCTCAAAAGCACCTGTTTTCGCTTTCGGCAGCCTCCGGAGCAAAAAAGACAAACGTCCAGCTTTTGCTGCCACAGCAAAGGTGCCAGCGGGGAAAAGTAATGCTGGTTCTCACTGCCTCCTGGAACCCTTTCAAATGCCCCTGACAATATGGCCCTCTCTGCTTTCCTGTGGACTCTATCCTCAAAAGCGCCTTTTTTCACTTTCGGCGCCCTCCGGTGGTAAAAAGACAAACGTCCAGCTTTTGCTGCCACAGCAAAGGTGCCAGCGGGGAAAAGTAATGCTGGTTCTCACTGCCTCCTGGAACTCTTTCAAATGCCACAGACAATTTGGCCCTCTCTGCTTTCCTGCGGACTCCATCCTCAAAAGCACCTGTTTTCGCTTTCAGCAGCCTCCGGAGCAAAAAAGACAAACGTCCAGCTTTTGCTGCCACAGCAAAGGTGCCAGCGGGGAAAAGTAATGCTGGTTCTCACTGTCTCCTGGAACCCTTTCAAATGCCCCAGACAATTTGGCCCTCTCTGCTTTCCTGCGGACTCCATCCTCAAAAGCACCTATTTTTGCTTTCGGCGCCCTCCGGAGCAAAAAAGACAAACGTCCAGCTTTTGCTGCCACAGCAAAGGTGCCAGCAGGGAAAAGTAATGCTGGTTCTCACTGCCTCCTGGAACTCCTTCAAATGCCACAGACAATTTGGCCCTCTCTGCTTTCCTGCGGACTCCATCCTCAAAAGCACCTGTTTTCGCTTTCGGCAACCTCCGGAGCAAAAAAGACAAACGTCCAGCTTTTGCTGCCACAGCAAAGGTGCCAGCGGGGAAAAGTAATGCTGGTTCTCACTGCCTCCTGGAACCCTTTCAAATGCCACAGACAATTTGGCCCTCTCTGCTTTCCTGCGGACTCCATCCTCAAAAGCACCTGTTTTCGCTTTCGGCAGCCTCCGGAGCAAAAAAGACAAACGTCCAGCTTTTGCTGCCACAGCAAAGGTGCCAGCGGGGAAAAGTAATGCTGGTTCTCACTGCCTCCTGGAACCTCTTCAAATGCCCCAGACAATTTGGCCCTCTCTGCTTTCCTGCGGACTCCATCGTCAAAAGCACCTGTTTTCGCTTTTGGCAACCTCCGGAGCAAAAAAGACAAACGTCCAGCTTTTGCTGCCACAGCAAAGGTGCCAGCGGGGAAAAGTAATGCTGGTTCTCACTGCCTCCTGGAACCCTTTGAAATGCCACAGACAATTTGGCCCTCTCTGCTTTCCTGCGGACTCCATCCTCAAAAGCACCTGTTTTCGCTTTCGGCAACCTCCGGAGCAAAAAAGACAAACGTCCAGCTTTTGCTGCCACAGCAAAGGTGCCAGCGGGGAAAAGTAATGCTGGTTCTCACTGCCTCCTGGAACCCTTTCAAATGCCACAGACAATTTGGCCCTCTCTGCTTTCCTGCGGACTCCATCCTCAAAAGCACCTGTTTTCGCTTTCGGCAGCCTCCGGAGCAAAAAAGACAAACGTCCAGCTTTTGCTGCCACAGCAAAGGTGCCAGCGGGGAAAAGTAATGCTGGTTCTCACTGCCTCCTGGAACCTCTTCAAATGCCCCAGACAATTTGGCCCTCTCTGCTTTCCTGCGGACTCCATCCTCAAAAGCACCTGTTTTCGCTTTTGGCAACCTCCGGAGCAAAAAAGACAAACGTCCAGCTTTTGCTGCCACAGCAAAGGTGCCAGCGGGGAAAAGTAATGCTGGTTCTCACTGCCTCCTGGAACCCTTTCAAATGCCACAGACAATTTGGCCCTCTCTGCTTTCCTGCGGACTCCATCCTCAAAAGCACCTGTTTTCGCTTTCGGCAGCCTCCGGAGCAAAAAAGACAAACGTCCAGCTTTTGCTGCCACAGCAAAGGTGCCAGCGGGGAAAAGTAATGCTGGTTCTCACTGCCTCCTGGAACCCTTTCAAATGCCACAGACAATTTGGCCCTCTCTGCTTTCCTGCGGACTCCATCCTCAAAAGCACCTGTTTTCGCTTTCGGCAGCCTCCGGAGCAAAAAAGACAAACGTCCAGCTTTTGCTGCCACAGCAAAGGTGCCAGCAGGGAAAAGTGATGCTGGTTCTCACTGCCTCCTGGAACTTTTTCAAATGCCACAGACAATTTGGCCCTCTCTGCTTTCCTGCGGACTCCATCCTCAAAAGCACCTATTTTCGCTTTCGGCAGCCTCCGGAGCAAAAAAGACAAACGTCCAGCTTTTGCTGCCACAGCAAAGGTGCCAGCGGGGAAAAGTAATGCTGGTTCTCACTGCCTCCTGGAACCCTTTCAAATGCCACAGACAATTTGGCCCTCTCTGCTTTCCTGCGGACTCCATCCTCAAAAGCACCTGTTTTCGCTTTCGGCAGCCTCCGGAGCAAAAAAGACAAACGTCCAGCTTTTGCTGCCACAGCAAAGGTGCCAGCGGGGAAAAGTAATGCTGGTTCTCACTGCCTCCTGGAACCCTTTCAAATGCCACAGACAATTTGGCCCTCTCTGCTTTCCTGCGGACTCCATCCTCAAAAGCACCTGTTTTCGCTTTCGGCAGCCTCCGGAGCAAAAAAGACAAACGTCCAGCTTTTGCTGCCACAGCAAAGGTGCCAGCGGGGAAAAGTAATGCTGGTTCTCACTGCCTCCTGGAACCCTTTCAAATGCCACAGACAATTTGGCCCTCTCTGCTTTCCTGCGGACTCCATCCTCAAAAGCACCTGTTTTCGCTTTCGGCAGCCTCCAGAGCAAAAAAGACAAACGTCCAGCTTTTGCTGCCACAGCAAAGGTGCCAGCGGGGAAAAGTAATGCTGGTTCTCACTACCTCCTGGAACCCTTTCAAATGCCACAGACAATTTGGCCCTCTCTGCTTTCCTGCGGACTCCATCCTCAAAAGCACCTGTTTTCGCTTTCGGCAGCCTCCGGAGCAAAAAAGACAAACGTCCAGCTTTTGCTGCCACAGCAAAGGTGCCAGCGGGGAAAAGTAATGCTGGTTCTCACTGCCTCCTGGAACCCTTTCTAATGCCACAGACAATTTGGCCCTCTCTGCTTTCCTGTGGACTCCATCCTCAAAAGCACCTGTTTTCGCTTTCGGCAGCCTCCGGAGCAAAAAAGACAAACGTCCAGCTTTTGCTGCCACAGCAAAGGTGCCAGCGGGGAAAAGTAATGCTGGTTCTCACTGCCTCCTGGAACCTCTTCAAATGCCACAGACAATTTGGCCCTCTCTGCTTTCCTGCGGACTCCATCCTCAAAAGCACCTGTTTTCGCTTTCGGCAGCCTCCGGAGCAAAAAAGACAAACGTCCAGCTTTTGCTGCCACAGCAAAGGTGCCAGCGGGGAAAAGTAATGCTGGTTCTCACTGCCTCCTGGAACCCTTTCAAATGCCCCTGACAATATGGCCCTCTCTGCTTTCCTGTGGACTCTATCCTCAAAAGCGCCTTTTTTCACTTTCGGCGCCCTCCGGTGGTAAAAAGACAAACGTCCAGCTTTTGCTGCCACAGCAAAGGTGCCAGCGGGGAAAAGTAATGCTGGTTCTCACTGCCTCCTGGAACTCTTTCAAATGCCACAGACAATTTGGCCCTCTCTGCTTTCCTGCGGACTCCATCCTCAAAAGCACCTGTTTTCGCTTTCAGCAGCCTCCGGAGCAAAAAAGACAAACGTCCAGCTTTTGCTGCCACAGCAAAGGTGCCAGCGGGGAAAAGTAATGCTGGTTCTCACTGTCTCCTGGAACCCTTTCAAATGCCCCAGACAATTTGGCCCTCTCTGCTTTCCTGCGGACTCCATCCTCAAAAGCACCTATTTTTGCTTTCGGCGCCCTCCGGAGCAAAAAAGACAAACGTCCAGCTTTTGCTGCCACAGCAAAGGTGCCAGCAGGGAAAAGTAATGTTGGTTCTCACTGCCTCCTGGAACTCCTTCAAATGCCACAGACAATTTGTCCCTCTCTGCTTTCCTGCGGACTCCATCCTCAAAAGCACCTGTTTTCGCTTTCGGCAACCTCCGGAGCAAAAAAGACAAACGTCCAGCTTTTGCTGCCACAGCAAAGGTGCCAGCGGGGAAAAGTAATGCTGGTTCTCACTGCCTCCTGGAACCCTTTCAAATGCCACAGACAATTTGGCCCTCTCTGCTTTCCTGCGGACTCCATCCTCAAAAGCACCTGTTTTCGCTTTCGGCAGCCTCCGGAGCAAAAAAGACAAACGTCCAGCTTTTGCTGCCACAGCAAAGGTGCCAGCGGGGAAAAGTAATGCTGGTTCTCACTGCCTCCTGGAACCTCTTCAAATGCCCCAGACAATTTGGCCCTCTCTGCTTTCCTGCGGACTCCATCCTCAAAAGCACCTGTTTTCGCTTTTGGCAACCTCCGGAGCAAAAAAGACAAACGTCCAGCTTTTGCTGCCACAGCAAAGGTGCCAGCGGGGAAAAGTAATGCTGGTTCTCACTGTCTCCTGGAACCCTTTCAAATGCCCCAGACAATTTGGCCCTCTCTGCTTTCCTGCGGACTCCATCCTCAAAAGCACCTATTTTTGCTTTCGGCGCCCTCCGGAGCAAAAAAGACAAACGTCCAGCTTTTGCTGCCACAGCAAAGGTGCCAGCAGGGAAAAGTAATGCTGGTTCTCACTGCCTCCTGGAACTCCTTCAAATGCCACAGACAATTTGGCCCTCTCTGCTTTCCTGCGGACTCCATCCTCAAAAGCACCTGTTTTCGCTTTCGGCAACCTCCGGAGCAAAAAAGACAAACGTCCAGCTTTTGCTGCCACAGCAAAGGTGCCAGCGGGGAAAAGTAATGCTGGTTCTCACTGCCTCCTGGAACCCTTTCAAATGCCACAGACAATTTGGCCCTCTCTGCTTTCCTGCGGACTCCATCCTCAAAAGCACCTGTTTTCGCTTTCGGCAGCCTCCGGAGCAAAAAAGACAAACGTCCAGCTTTTGCTGCCACAGCAAAGGTGCCAGCGGGGAAAAGTAATGCTGGTTCTCACTGCCTCCTGGAACCTCTTCAAATGCCCCAGACAATTTGGCCCTCTCTGCTTTCCTGCGGACTCCATCCTCAAAAGCACCTGTTTTCGCTTTTGGCAACCTCCGGAGCAAAAAAGACAAACGTCCAGCTTTTGCTGCCACAGCAAAGGTGCCAGCGGGGAAAAGTAATGCTGGTTCTCACTGCCTCCTGGAACCCTTTCAAATGCCACAGACAATTTGGCCCTCTCTGCTTTCCTGCGGACTCCATCCTCAAAAGCACCTGTTTTCGCTTTCGGCAGCCTCCGGAGCAAAAAAGACAAACGTCCAGCTTTTGCTGCCACAGCAAAGGTGCCAGCGGGGAAAAGTAATGCTGGTTCTCACTGCCTCCTGGAACCCTTTCAAATGCCACAGACAATTTGGCCCTCTCTGCTTTCCTGCGGACTCCATCCTCAAAAGCACCTGTTTTCGCTTTCGGCAGCCTCCGGAGCAAAAAAGACAAACGTCCAGCTTTTGCTGCCACAGCAAAGGTGCCAGCGGGGAAAAGTAATGCTGGTTCTCACTGCCTCCTGGAACCCTTTCAAATGCCACAGACAATTTGTCCCTCTCTGCTTTCCTGCGGACTCCATCCTCAAAAGCACCTGTTTTCGCTTTCGGCAGCCTCCAGAGCAAAAAAGACAAACGTCCAGCTTTTGCTGCCACAGCAAAGGTGCCAGCGGGGAAAAGTAATGCTGGTTCTCACTACCTCCTTGAACCCTTTCAAATGCCCCAGACAATTTGGCCCTCTCTGCTTTCCTGCGGACTCCATCCTCAAAAGCACCTGTTTTCGCTTTCGGCAGCCTCCGGAGCAAAAAAGACAAACGTCCAGCTTTTGCTGCCACAGCAAAGGTGCCAGCGGGGAAAAGTAATGCTGGTTCTCACTGCCTCCTGGAACCCTTTCAAATGCCACAGACAATTTGGCCCTCTCTGCTTTCCTGCGGACTCCATCCTCAAAAGCACCTGTTTTCGCTTTCGGCAGCCTCCGGAGCAAAAAAGACAAACGTCCAGCTTTTGCTGCCACAGCAAAGGTGCCAGCGGGGAAAAGTAATGCTGGTTCTCACTGCCTCCTGGAACCTCTTCAAATGCCACAGACAATTTGGCCCTCTCTGCTTTCCTGCGGACTCCATCCTCAAAAGCACCTGTTTTCGCTTTCGGCAGCCTCCGGAGCAAAAAAGACAAACGTCCAGCTTTTGCTGCCACAGCAAAGGTGCCAGCGGGGAAAAGTAATGCTGGTTCTCACTGCCTCCTGGAACCCTTTCAAATGCCCCAGACAATTAAGCCCTCTCTGCTTTCCTGTGGACTCTATCCTCAAAAGCGCCTTTTTTCACTTTCGGCGCCCTCCGGTGGTAAAAAGACAAACGTCCAGCTTTTGCTGCCACAGCAAAGGTGCCAGCGGGGAAAAGTAATGCTGGTTCTCACTGCCTCCTGGAACTCTTTCAAATGCCACAGACAATTTGGCCCTCTCTGCTTTCCTGCGGACTCCATCCTCAAAAGCACCTGTTTTCGCTTTCAGCAGCCTCCGGAGCAAAAAAGACAAACGTCCAGCTTTTGCTGCCACAGCAAAGGTGCCAGCGGGGAAAAGTAATGCTGGTTCTCACTGTCTCCTGGAACCCTTTCAAATGCCCCAGACAATTTGGCCCTCTCTGCTTTCCTGCGGACTCCATCCTCAAAAGCACCTATTTTTGCTTTCGGCGCCCTCCGGAGCAAAAAAGACAAACGTCCAGCTTTTGCTGCCACAGCAAAGGTGCCAGCAGGGAAAAGTAATGCTGGTTCTCACTGCCTCCTGGAACTCCTTCAAATGCCCCAGACAATTTGGCCCTCTCTGCTTTCCTGCGGACTCCATCCTCAAAAGCACCTGTTTTCGCTTTCGGCAACCTCCGGAGCAAAAAAGACAAACGTCCAGCTTTTGCTGCCACAGCAAAGGTGCCAGCGGGGAAAAGTAATGCTGGTTCTCACTGCCTCCTGGAACCCTTTCAAATGCCACAGACAATTTGGCCCTCTCTGCTTTCCTGCGGACTCCATCCTCAAAAGCACCTGTTTTCGCTTTCGGCAGCCTCCGGAGCAAAAAAGACAAACGTCCAGCTTTTGCTGCCACAGCAAAGGTGCCAGCGGGGAAAAGTAATGCTGGTTCTCACTGCCTCCTGGAACCTCTTCAAATGCCCCAGACAATTTGGCCCTCTCTGCTTTCCTGCGGACTCCATCGTCAAAAGCACCTGTTTTCGCTTTTGGCAACCTCCGGAGCAAAAAAGACAAACGTCCAGCTTTTGCTGCCACAGCAAAGGTGCCAGCGGGGAAAAGTAATGCTGGTTCTCACTGCCTCCTGGAACCCTTTCAAATGCCACAGACAATTTGGCCCTCTCTGCTTTCCTGCGGACTCCATCCTCAAAAGCACCTGTTTTCGCTTTCGGCAGCCTCCGGAGCAAAAAAGACAAACGTCCAGCTTTTGCTGCCACAGCAAAGGTGCCAGCGGGGAAAAGTAATGCTGGTTCTCACTGCCTCCTGGAACCCTTTCAAATGCCACAGACAATTTGGCCCTCTCTGCTTTCCTGCGGACTCCATCCTCAAAAGCACCTGTTTTCGCTTTCGGCAGCCTCCGGAGCAAAAAAGACAAACGTCCAGCTTTTGCTGCCACAGCAAAGGTGCCAGCGGGGAAAAGTAATGCTGGTTCTCACTGCCTCCTGGAACCCTTTCAAATGCCACAGACAATTTGGCCCTCTCTGCTTTCCTGCGGACTCTATCCTCAAAAGCGCCTTTTTTCACTTTCGGCGCCCTCCGGTGGTAAAAAGACAAACGTCCAGCTTTTGCTGCCACAGCAAAGGTGCCAGCGGGGAAAAGTAATGCTGGTTCTCACTGCCTCCTGGAACTCTTTCAAATGCCCCAGACAATTTGGCCCTCTCTGCTTTCCTGCGGACTCCATCCTCAAAAGCACCTGTTTTCGCTTTCAGCAGCCTCCGGAGCAAAAAAGACAAACGTCCAGCTTTTGCTGCCACAGCAAAGGTGCCAGCGGGGAAAAGTAATGCTGGTTCTCACTGTCTCCTGGAACCCTTTCAAATGCCCCAGACAATTTGGCCCTCTCTGCTTTCCTGCGGACTCCATCCTCAAAAGCACCTATTTTTGCTTTCGGCGCCCTCCGGAGCAAAAAAGACAAACGTCCAGCTTTTGCTGCCACAGCAAAGGTGCCAGCAGGGAAAAGTAATGCTGGTTCTCACTGCCTCCTGGAACTCCTTCAAATGCCACAGACAATTTGGCCCTCTCTGCTTTCCTGCGGACTCCATCTTCAAAAGCACCTGTTTTCGCTTTCGGCAGCCTCCGGAGCAAAAAAGACAAACGTCCAGCTTTTGCTGCCACAGCAAAGGTGCCAGCGGGGAAAAGTAATGCTGGTTCTCACTGCCTCCTGGAACCCTTTCAAATGCCCCTGACAATTTGGCCCTCTCTGCTTTCCTGCGGACTCCATCCTCAAAAGCACCTGTTTTCGCTTTCGGCAGCCTCCGGAGCAAAAAAGACAAACGTCCAGCTTTTGCTGCCACAGCAAAGGTGCCAGCGGGGAAAAGTAATGCTGGTTCTCACTGCCTCCTGGAACCTCTTCAAATGCCCCAGACAATTTGGCCCTCTCTGCTTTCCTGCGGACTCCATCCTCAAAAGCACCTGTTTTCGCTTTTGGCAACCTCCGGAGCAAAAAAGACAAACGTCCAGCTTTTGCTGCCACAGCAAAGGTGCCAGCGGGGAAAAGTAATGCTGGTTCTCACTGCCTCCTGGAACCCTTTCAAATGCCACAGACAATTTGGCCCTCTCTGCTTTCCTGCGGACTCCATCCTCAAAAGCACCTGTTTTCGCTTTCGGCAGCCTCCGGAGCAAAAAAGACAAACGTCCAGCTTTTGCTGCCACAGCAAAGGTGCCAGCGGGGAAAAGTAATGCTGGTTCTCACTGCCTCCTGGAACCCTTTCAAATGCCCCAGACAATTTGGCCCTCTCTGCTTTCCTGCGGACTCCATCCTCAAAAGCAACTGTTTTCGCTTTCGGCAGCCTCCGGAGCAAAAAAGACAAACGTCCAGCTTTTGCTGCCACAGCAAAGGTGCCAGCGGGGAAAAGTAATGCTGGTTCTCACTGCCTCCTGGAACCCTTTCAAATGCCCCTGACAATTTGGCCCTCTCTGCTTTCCTGCGGACTCTATCCTCAAAAGCACCTTTTTTCACTTTCGGCGCCCTCCGGTGGTAAAAAGACAAACGTCCAGCTTTTGCTGCCACAGCAAAGGTGCCAGCGGGGAAAAGTAATGCTGGTTCTCACTGCCTCCTGGAACTCTTTCAAATGCCACAGACAATTTGGCCCTCTCTGCTTTCCTGCGGACTCCATCCTCAAAAGCACCTGTTTTCGCTTTCAGCAGCCTCCGGAGCAAAAAAGACAAACGTCCAGCTTTTGCTGCCACAGCAAAGGTGCCAGCGGGGAAAAGTAATGCTGGTTCTCACTGCCTCCTGGAACTCCTTCAAATGCCACAGACAATTTGGCCCTCTCTGCTTTCCTGCGGACTCCATCCTCAAAAGCACCTGTTTTCGCTTTCGGCAACCTCCGGAGCAAAAAAGACAAACGTCCAGCTTTTGCTGCCACAGCAAATATGCCAGCGGGGAAAAGTAATGCTGGTTCTCACTGCCTCCTGGAACCCTTTCAAATGCCACAGACAATTTGGCCCTCTCTGCTTTCCTGTGGACTCCATCCTCAAAAGCACCTGTTTTCGCTTTCGGCAGCCTCCGGAGCAAAAAAGACAAACGTCCAGCTTTTGCTGCCACAGCAAAGGTGCCCGCGGGGAAAAGTAATGCTGGTTCTCACTGCCTCCTGGAACCTCTTCAAATGCCCCAGACAATTTGGCCCTCTCTGCTTTCCTGCGGACTCCATCCTCAAAAGCACCTGTTTTCGCTTTTGGCAACCTCCGGAGCAAAAAAGACAAACGTCCAGCTTTTGCTGCCACAGCAAAGGTGCCAGCGGGGAAAAGTAATGCTGGTTCTCACTGCCTCCTGGAACCCTTTCAAATGCCCCAGACAATTTGGCCCTCTCTGCTTTCCTGCGGACTCCATCCTCAAAAGCACCTGTTTTCGCTTTCGGCAGCCTCCGGAGCAAAAAAGACAAACGTCCAGCTTTTGCTGCCACAGCAAAGGTGCCAGCAGGAAAAGTAATGCTGGTTCTCACTGCCTCCTGGAACCCTTTCAAATGCCACAGACAATTTGGCCCTCTCTGCTTTCCTGCGGACTCCATCCTCAAAAGCACCTGTTTTCGCTTTCGGCAACCTCCGGAGCAAAAAAGACAAACGTTCAGCTTTTGCTGCCACAGCAAAGGTGCCAGCGGGGAAAAGTAATGCTGGTTCTCACTGCCTCCTGGAACCCTTTCAAATGCCACAGACAATTTGGCCCTCTCTGCTTTCCTGCGGACTCCATCCTCCAAAGCACCTGTTTTCGCTTTCGGCAGCCTCCGGAGCAAAAAAGACAAACGTCCAGCTTTTGCTGCCACAGCAAAGGTGCCAGCGGGGAAAAGTAATGCTGGTTCTCACTGCCTCCTGGAACCCTTTCAAATGCCACAGACAATTTGGCCCTCTCTGCTTTCCTGTGGACTCCATCCTCAAAAGCACCTGTTTTCGCTTTCGGCAGCCTCCGGAGCAAAAAAGACAAACGTCCAGCTTTTGCTGCCACAGCAAAGGTGCCAGCGGGGAAAAGTAATGCTGGTTCTCACTGCCTCCTGGAACCCTTTCAAATGCCACAGACAATTTGGCCCTCTCTGCTTTCCTGCGGACTCCATCCTCAAAAGCACCTGTTTTCGCTTTCGGCAGCCTCCGGAGCAAAAAAGACAAACGTCCAGCTTTTGCTGCCACAGCAAAGGTGCCAGCGGGGAAAAGTAATGCTGGTTCTCACTGCCTCCTGGAACCCTTTCAAATGCCCCAGACAATTTGGCCCTCTCTGCTTTCCTGCGGACTCCATCCTCAAAAGCACCTGTTTTCGCTTTCGGCAGCCTCCGGAGCAAAAAAGACAAACGTCCAGCTTTTGCTGCCACAGCAAAGGTGCCAGCGGGGAAAAGTAATGCTGGTTCTCACTGCCTCCTGGAACCCTTTCAAATGCCACAGACAATTTGGCCCTCTCTGCTTTCCTGTGGACTCCATCCTCAAAAGCACCTGTTTTCGCTTTCGGCAGCCTCCGGAGCAAAAAAGACAAACGTCCAGCTTTTGCTGCCACAGCAAAGGTGCCAGCGGGGAAAAGTAATGCTGGTTCTCACTGCCTCCTGGAACCCTTTCAAATGCCCCAGACAATTTGGCCCTCTCTGCTTTCCTGCGGACTCCATCCTCAAAAGCACCTGTTTTCGCTTTCGGCAGCGTCCGGAGCAAAAAAGACAAACGTCCAGCTTTTGCTGCCACAGCAAAGGTGCCAGCGGGGAAAAGTAATGCTGGTTCTCACTGCCTCCTGAACCTGTTCAAATGCCCCAGACAATTTGGCCCTCTCTGCTTTCCTGCGGACTCCATCCTCAAAAGCACCTGTTTTCGCTTTCGGCAGCCTCCGGAGCAAAAATGACAAACGTCCAGCTTTTGCTGCCACAGCAAAGGTGCCAGCGGGGAAAAGTAATGCTCGTTCTCACTGCCTCCTGGAACCCTTTCAAATGCCCCAGACAATTAAGCCCTCTCTGCTTTCCTGCGGACTCTATCATCAAAAGCGCCTTTTTTCACTTTCGGCGCCCTCCGGTGGTAAAAAGACAAACGTCCAGCTTTTGCTGCCACAGCAAAGGTGCCAGCGGGGAAAAGTGATGCTGGTTCTCACTGCCTCCTGGAACTTTTTCAAATGCCACAGACAATTTGGCCCTCTCTGCTTTCCTGCGGACTCCATCCTCAAAAGCACCTATTTTCGCTTTCGGCAGCCTCCGGTGGTAAAAAGACAAACGTCCAGCTTTTGCTGCCACAGCAAAGGTGCCAGCGGGGAAAAGTAATGCTGGTTCTCACTGCCTCCTGGAACCCTTTCAAATGCCCCAGACAATTTGGCCCTCTCTGCTTTCCTGCGGACTCCATCCTCAAAAGCACCTGTTTTCGCTTTCGGCAGCCTCCGGAGCAAAAAAGACAAACGTCCAGCTTTTGCTGCCACAGCAAAGGTGCCAGCGGGGAAAAGTAATGCTGGTTCTCACTGCCTCCTGGAACCCTTTCAAATGCCACAGACAATTTGGCCCTCTCTGCTTTCCTGCGGACTCCATCCTCAAAAGCACCTGTTTTCGCTTTCGGCAGCCTCCGGAGCAAAAAAGACAAACGTCCAGCTTTTGCTGCCACAGCAAAGGTGCCAGCGGGGAAAAGTAATGCTGGTTCTCACTGCCTCCTGGAACCCTTTCAAATGCCACAGACAATTTGGCCCTCTCTGCTTTCCTGCGGACTCCATCCTCAAAAGCACCTGTTTTCGCTTTCGGCAGCCTCCGGAGCAAAAAAGACAAACGTCCAGCTTTTGCTGCCACAGCAAAGGTGCCAGCGGGGAAAAGTAATGCTGGTTCTCACTGCCTCCTGGAACCCTTTCAAATGCCCCAGACAATTTGGCCCTCTCTGCTTTCCTGCGGACTCCATCCTCAAAAGCAACTGTTTTCGCTTTCGGCAGCCTCCGGAGCATAAAAGACAAACGTCCAGCTTTTGCTGCCACAGCAAAGGTGCCAGCGGGGAAAAGTAATGCTGGTTCTCACTGCCTCCTGGAACCCTTTCAAATGCCCCTGACAATTTGGCCCTCTCTGCTTTCCTGCGGACTCTATCCTCAAAAGCACCTTTTTTCACTTTCGGCGCCCTCCGGTGGTAAAAAGACAAACGTCCAGCTTTTGCTGCCACAGCAAAGGTGCCAGCGGGGAAAAGTAATGCTGGTTCTCACTGCCTCCTGGAACTCTTTCAAATGCCACAGACAATTTGGCCCTCTCTGCTTTCCTGCGGACTCCATCCTCAAAAGCACCTGTTTTCGCTTTCAGCAGCCTCCGGAGCAAAAAAGACAAACGTCCAGCTTTTGCTGCCACAGCAAAGGTGCCAGCGGGGAAAAGTAATGCTGGTTCTCACTGTCTCCTGGAACCCTTTCAAATGCCCCAGACAATTTGGCCCTCTCTGCTTTCCTGCGGACTCCATCCTCAAAAGCACCTATTTTTGCTTTCGGCGCCCTCCGGAGCAAAAAAGACAAACGTCCAGCTTTTGCTGCCACAGCAAAGGTGCCAGCAGGGAAAAGTAATGCTGGTTCTCACTGCCTCCTGGAACTCCTTCAAATGCCACAGACAATTTGGCCCTCTCTGCTTTCCTGCGGACTCCATCCTCAAAAGCACCTGTTTTCGCTTTCGGCAACCTCCGGAGCAAAAAAGACAAACGTCCAGCTTTTGCTGCCACAGCAAATATGCCAGCGGGGAAAAGTAATGCTGGTTCTCACTGCCTCCTGGAACCCTTTCAAATGCCACAGACAATTTGGCCCTCTCTGCTTTCCTGTGGACTCCATCCTCAAAAGCACCTGTTTTCGCTTTCGGCAGCCTCCGGAGCAAAAAAGACAAACGTCCAGCTTTTGCTGCCACAGCAAAGGTGCCCGCGGGGAAAAGTAATGCTGGTTCTCACTGCCTCCTGGAACCTCTTCAAATGCCCCAGACAATTTGGCCCTCTCTGCTTTCCTGCGGACTCCATCCTCAAAAGCACCTGTTTTCGCTTTTGGCAACCTCCGGAGCAAAAAAGACAAACGTCCAGCTTTTGCTGCCACAGCAAAGGTGCCAGCGGGGAAAAGTAATGCTGGTTCTCACTGCCTCCTGGAACCCTTTCAAATGCCCCAGACAATTTGGCCCTCTCTGCTTTCCTGCGGACTCCATCCTCAAAAGCACCTGTTTTCGCTTTCGGCAGCCTCCGGAGCAAAAAAGACAAACGTCCAGCTTTTGCTGCCACAGCAAAGGTGCCAGCAGGGAAAAGTAATGCTGGTTCTCACTGCCTCCTGGAACCCTTTCAAATGCCACAGACAATTTGGCCCTCTCTGCTTTCCTGCAGACTCCATCCTCAAAAGCACCTGTTTTCGCTTTCGGCAACCTCCGGAGCAAAAAAGACAAACGTTCAGCTTTTGCTGCCACAGCAAAGGTGCCAGCGGGGAAAAGTAATGCTGGTTCTCACTGCCTCCTGGAACCCTTTCAAATGCCACAGACAATTTGGCCCTCTCTGCTTTCCTGCGGACTCCATCCTCCAAAGCACCTGTTTTCGCTTTCGGCAGCCTCCGGAGCAAAAAAGACAAACGTCCAGCTTTTGCTGCCACAGCAAAGGTGCCAGCGGGGAAAAGTAATGCTGGTTCTCACTGCCTCCTGGAACCCTTTCAAATGCCACAGACAATTTGGCCCTCTCTGCTTTCCTGTGGACTCCATCCTCAAAAGCACCTGTTTTCGCTTTCGGCAGCCTCCGGAGCAAAAAAGACAAACGTCCAGCTTTTGCTGCCACAGCAAAGGTGCCAGCGGGGAAAAGTAATGCTGGTTCTCACTGCCTCCTGGAACCCTTTCAAATGCCACAGACAATTTGGCCCTCTCTGCTTTCCTGCGGACTCCATCCTCAAAAGCACCTGTTTTCGCTTTCGGCAGCCTCCGGAGCAAAAAAGACAAACGTCCAGCTTTTGCTGCCACAGCAAAGGTGCCAGCGGGGAAAAGTAATGCTGGTTCTCACTGCCTCCTGGAACCCTTTCAAATGCCCCAGACAATTTGGCCCTCTCTGCTTTCCTGCGGACTCCATCCTCAAAAGCACCTGTTTTCGCTTTCGGCAGCCTCCGGAGCAAAAAAGACAAACGTCCAGCTTTTGCTGCCACAGCAAAGGTGCCAGCGGGGAAAAGTAATGCTGGTTCTCACTGCCTCCTGGAACCCTTTCAAATGCCACAGACAATTTGGCCCTCTCTGCTTTCCTGTGGACTCCATCCTCAAAAGCACCTGTTTTCGCTTTCGGCAGCCTCCGGAGCAAAAAAGACAAACGTCCAGCTTTTGCTGCCACAGCAAAGGTGCCAGCGGGGAAAAGTAATGCTGGTTCTCACTGCCTCCTGGAACCCTTTCAAATGCCCCAGACAATTTGGCCCTCTCTGCTTTCCTGCGGACTCCATCCTCAAAAGCACCTGTTTTCGCTTTCGGCAGCGTCCGGAGCAAAAAAGACAAACGTCCAGCTTTTGCTGCCACAGCAAAGGTGCCAGCGGGGAAAAGTAATGCTGGTTCTCACTGCCTCCTGAACCTGTTCAAATGCCCCAGACAATTTGGCCCTCTCTGCTTTCCTGCGGACTCCATCCTCAAAAGCACCTGTTTTCGCTTTCGGCAGCCTCCGGAGCAAAAATGACAAACGTCCAGCTTTTGCTGCCACAGCAAAGGTGCCAGCGGGGAAAAGTAATGCTCGTTCTCACTGCCTCCTGGAACCCTTTCAAATGCCCCAGACAATTAAGCCCTCTCTGCTTTCCTGCGGACTCTATCATCAAAAGCGCCTTTTTTCACTTTCGGCGCCCTCCGGTGGTAAAAAGACAAACGTCCAGCTTTTGCTGCCACAGCAAAGGTGCCAGCGGGGAAAAGTGATGCTGGTTCTCACTGCCTCCTGGAACTTTTTCAAATGCCACAGACAATTTGGCCCTCTCTGCTTTCCTGCGGACTCCATCCTCAAAAGCACCTATTTTCGCTTTCGGCAGCCTCCGGAGCAAAAAAGACAAACGTCCAGCTTTTGCTGCCACAGCAAAGGTGCCAGCGGGGAAAAGTAATGCTGGTTCTCACTGCCTCCTGGAACCCTTTCAAATGCCACAGACAATTTGGCCCTCTCTGCTTTCCTGCGGACTCCATCCTCAAAAGCACCTGTTTTCGCTTTCGGCAGCCTCCGGAGCAAAAAAGACAAACGTCCAGCTTTTGCTGCCACAGCAAAGGTGCCAGCGGGGAAAAGTAATGCTGGTTCTCACTGCCTCCTGGAACCCTTTCAAATGCCACAGACAATTTGGCCCTCTCTGCTTTCCTGCGGACTCCATCCTCAAAAGCACCTGTTTTCGCTTTCGGCAGCCTCCGGAGCAAAAAAGACAAACGTCCAGCTTTTGCTGCCACAGCAAAGGTGCCAGCGGGGAAAAGTAATGCTGGTTCTCACTGCCTCCTGGAACCCTTTCAAATGCCACAGACAATTTGGCCCTCTCTGCTTTCCTGCGGACTCCATCCTCAAAAGCACCTGTTTTCGCTTTCGGCAGCCTCCGGAGCAAAAAAGACAAACGTCCAGCTTTTGCTGCCACAGCAAAGGTGCCAGCGGGGAAAAGTAATGCTGGTTCTCACTGCCTCCTGGAACCCTTTCAAATGCCCCAGACAATTTGGCCCTCTCTGCTTTCCTGCGGACTCTATCCTCAAAAGCGCCTTTTTTCACTTTCGGCGCCCTCCGGTGGTAAAAAGACAAACGTCCAGCTTTTGCTGCCACAGCAAAGGTGCCAGCGGGGAAAAGTAATGCTGGTTCTCACTGCCTCCTGGAACTCTTTCAAATGCCCCAGACAATTTGGCCCTCTCTGCTTTCCTGCGGACTCCATCCTCAAAAGCACCTGTTTTCGCTTTCAGCAGCCTCCGGAGCAAAAAAGACAAACGTCCAGCTTTTGCTGCCACAGCAAAGGTGCCAGCGGGGAAAAGTAATGCTGGTTCTCACTGTCTCCTGGAACCCTTTCAAATGCCACAGACAATTTGGCCCTCTCTGCTTTCCTGCGGA
This sequence comes from Vanellus vanellus, assembly GCF_965231255.1. Taxonomy (NCBI): domain Eukaryota; kingdom Metazoa; phylum Chordata; class Aves; order Charadriiformes; family Charadriidae; genus Vanellus; species Vanellus vanellus. The sequence continues at coordinate 44,701 of NW_028128070.1, forward strand.
CTCCATCCTCAAAAGCACCTATTTTTGCTTTCGGCGCCCTCCGGAGCAAAAAAGACAAACGTCCAGCTTTTGCTGCCACAGCAAAGGTGCCAGCAGGGAAAAGTAATGCTGGTTCTCACTGCCTCCTGGAACTCCTTCAAATGCCACAGACAATTTGGCCCTCTCTGCTTTCCTGCGGACTCCATCCTCAAAAGCACCTGTTTTCGCTTTCGGCAACCTCCGGAGCAAAAAAGACAAACGTCCAGCTTTTGCTGCCACAGCAAAGGTGCCAGCGGGGAAAAGTAATGCTGGTTCTCACTGCCTCCTGGAACCCTTTCAAATGCCACAGACAATTTGGCCCTCTCTGCTTTCCTGCGGACTCCATCCTCAAAAGCACCTGTTTTCGCTTTCGGCAGCCTCCGGAGCAAAAAAGACAAACGTCCAGCTTTTGCTGCCACAGCAAAGGTGCCAGCGGGGAAAAGTAATGCTGGTTCTCACTGCCTCCTGGAACCTCTTCAAATGCCCCAGACAATTTGGCCCTCTCTGCTTTCCTGCGGACTCCATCCTCAAAAGCACCTGTTTTCGCTTTTGGCAACCTCCGGAGCAAAAAAGACAAACGTCCAGCTTTTGCTGCCACAGCAAAGGTGCCAGCGGGGAAAAGTAATGCTGGTTCTCACTGCCTCCTGGAACCCTTTCAAATGCCACAGACAATTTGGCCCTCTCTGCTTTCCTGCGGACTCCATCCTCAAAAGCACCTGTTTTCGCTTTCGGCAGCCTCCGGAGCAAAAAAGACAAACGTCCAGCTTTTGCTGCCACAGCAAAGGTGCCAGCGGGGAAAAGTAATGCTGGTTCTCACTGCCTCCTGGAACCCTTTCAAATGCCCCAGACAATTTGGCCCTCTCTGCTTTCCTGCGGACTCCATCCTCAAAAGCACCTGTTTTCGCTTTCGGCAGCCTCCGGAGCAAAAAAGACAAACGTCCAGCTTTTGCTGCCACAGCAAAGGTGCCAGCGGGGAAAAGTAATGCTGGTTCTCACTGCCTCCTGGAACCCTTTCAAATGCCCCTGACAATTTGGCCCTCTCTGCTTTCCTGCGGACTCTATCCTCAAAAGCGCCTTTTTTCACTTTCGGCGCCCTCCGGTGGTAAAAAGACAAACGTCCAGCTTTTGCTGCCACAGCAAAGGTGCCAGCGGGGAAAAGTAATGCTGGTTCTCACTGCCTCCTGGAACTCTTTCAAATGCCACAGACAATTTGGCCCTCTCTGCTTTCCTGCGGACTCCATCCTCAAAAGCACCTGTTTTCGCTTTCAGCAGCCTCCGGAGCAAAAAAGACAAACGTCCAGCTTTTGCTGCCACAGCAAAGGTGCCAGCGGGGAAAAGTAATGCTGGTTCTCACTGTCTCCTGGAACCCTTTCAAATGCCCCAGACAATTTGGCCCTCTCTGCTTTCCTGCGGACTCCATCCTCAAAAGCACCTATTTTTGCTTTCGGCGCCCTCCGGAGCAAAAAAGACAAACGTCCAGCTTTTGCTGCCACAGCAAAGGTGCCAGCAGGGAAAAGTAATGCTGGTTCTCACTGCCTCCTGGAACTCCTTCAAATGCCACAGACAATTTGGCCCTCTCTGCTTTCCTGCGGACTCCATCCTCAAAAGCACCTGTTTTCGCTTTCGGCAACCTCCGGAGCAAAAAAGACAAACGTCCAGCTTTTGCTGCCACAGCAAAGGTGCCAGCGGGGAAAAGTAATGCTGGTTCTCACTGCCTCCTGGAACCCTTTCAAATGCCCCAGACAATTTGGCCCTCTCTGCTTTCCTGCGGACTCCATCCTCAAAAGCACCTGTTTTCGCTTTCGGCAGCCTCCGGAGCAAAAAAGACAAACGTCCAGCTTTTGCTGCCACAGCAAAGGTGCCAGCGGGGAAAAGTAATGCTGGTTCTCACTGCCTCCTGGAACTCCTTCAAATGCCACAGACAATTTGGCCCTCTCTGCTTTCCTGCGGACTCCATCCTCAAAAGCACCTGTTTTCGCTTTCGGCAACCTCCGGAGCAAAAAAGACAAACGTCCAGCTTTTGCTGCCACAGCAAAGGTGCCAGCGGGGAAAAGTAATGCTGGTTCTCACTGCCTCCTGGAACCCTTTCAAATGCCACAGACAATTTGGCCCTCTCTGCTTTCCTGTGGACTCCATCCTCAAAAGCACCTGTTTTCGCTTTCGGCAGCCTCCGGAGCAAAAAAGACAAACGTCCAGCTTTTGCTGCCACAGCAAAGGTGCCAGCGGGGAAAAGTAATGCTGGTTCTCACTGCCTCCTGGAACCTCTTCAAATGCCCCAGACAATTTGGCCCTCTCTGCTTTCCTGCGGACTCCATCCTCAAAAGCACCTGTTTTCGCTTTTGGCAACCTCCGGAGCAAAAAAGACAAACGTCCAGCTTTTGCTGCCACAGCAAAGGTGCCAGCGGGGAAAAGTAATGCTGGTTCTCACTGCCTCCTGGAACCCTTTCAAATGCCACAGACAATTTGGCCCTCTCTGCTTTCCTGCGGACTCCATCCTCAAAAGCACCTGTTTTCGCTTTCGGCAGCCTCCGGAGCAAAAAAGACAAACGTCCAGCTTTTGCTGCCACAGCAAAGGTGCCAGCGGGGAAAAGTAATGCTGGTTCTCACTGCCTCCTGGAACTCTTTCAAATGCCACAGACAATTTGGCCCTCTCTGCTTTCCTGCGGACTCCATCCTCAAAAGCACCTGTTTTCGCTTTTGGCAACCTCCGGAGCAAAAAAGACAAACGTCCAGCTTTTGCTGCCACAGCAAAGGTGCCAGCGGGGAAAAGTAATGCTGGTTCTCACTGTCTCCTGGAACCCTTTCAAATGCCCCAGACAATTTGGCCCTCTCTGCTTTCCTGCGGACTCCATCCTCAAAAGCACCTATTTTTGCTTTCGGCGCCCTCCGGAGCAAAAAAGACAAACGTCCAGCTTTTGCTGCCACAGCAAAGGTGCCAGCAGGGAAAAGTAATGCTGGTTCTCACTGCCTCCTGGAACTCCTTCAAATGCCACAGACAATTTGGCCCTCTCTGCTTTCCTGCGGACTCCATCCTCAAAAGCACCTGTTTTCGCTTTCGGCAACCTCCGGAGCAAAAAAGACAAACGTCCAGCTTTTGCTGCCACAGCAAAGGTGCCAGCGGGGAAAAGTAATGCTGGTTCTCACTGCCTCCTGGAACCCTTTCAAATGCCCCAGACAATTTGGCCCTCTCTGCTTTCCTGCGGACTCCATCCTCAAAAGCACCTGTTTTCGCTTTCGGCAGCCTCCGGAGCAAAAAAGACAAACGTCCAGCTTTTGCTGCCACAGCAAAGGTGCCAGCGGGGAAAAGTAATGCTGGTTCTCACTGCCTCCTGGAACCTCTTCAAATGCCCCAGACAATTTGGCCCTCTCTGCTTTCCTGCGGACTCCATCCTCAAAAGCACCTGTTTTCGCTTTTGGCAACCTCCGGAGCAAAAAAGACAAACGTCCAGCTTTTGCTGCCACAGCAAAGGTGCCAGCGGGGAAAAGTAATGCTGGTTCTCACTGCCTCCTGGAACCCTTTCAAATGCCCCAGACAATTTGGCCCTCTCTGCTTTCCTGCGGACTCCATCCTCAAAAGCACCTATTTTTGCTTTCGGCGCCCTCCGGAGCAAAAAAGACAAACGTCCAGCTTTTGCTGCCACAGCAAAGGTGCCAGCAGGGAAAAGTAATGCTGGTTCTCACTGCCTCCTGGAACTCCTTCAAATGCCACAGACAATTTGGCCCTCTCTGCTTTCCTGCGGACTCCATCCTCAAAAGCACCTGTTTTCGCTTTCGGCAACCTCCGGAGCAAAAAAGACAAACGTCCAGCTTTTGCTGCCACAGCAAAGGTGCCAGCGGGGAAAAGTAATGCTGGTTCTCACTGTCTCCTGGAACCCTTTCAAATGCCCCAGACAATTTGGCCCTCTCTGCTTTCCTGCGGACTCCATCCTCAAAAGCACCTGTTTTCGCTTTCGGCAGCCTCCGGAGCAAAAAAGACAAACGTCCAGCTTTTGCTGCCACAGCAAAGGTGCCAGCGGGGAAAAGTAATGCTGGTTCTCACTGCCTCCTGGAACTCCTTCAAATGCCACAGACAATTTGGCCCTCTCTGCTTTCCTGCGGACTCCATCCTCAAAAGCACCTGTTTTCGCTTTCGGCAGCCTCCGGAGCAAAAAAGACAAACGTCCAGCTTTTGCTGCCACAGCAAAGGTGCCAGCGGGGAAAAGTAATGCTGGTTCTCACTGCCTCCTGGAACCCTTTCAAATGCCACAGACAATTTGGCCCTCTCTGCTTTCCTGTGGACTCCATCCTCAAAAGCACCTGTTTTCGCTTTCGGCAGCCTCCGGAGCAAAAAAGACAAACGTCCAGCTTTTGCTGCCACAGCAAAGGTGCCAGCGGGGAAAAGTAATGCTGGTTCTCACTGCCTCCTGGAACCTCTTCAAATGCCCCAGACAATTTGGCCCTCTCTGCTTTCCTGCGGACTCCATCCTCAAAAGCACCTGTTTTCGCTTTTGGCAACCTCCGGAGCAAAAAAGACAAACGTCCAGCTTTTGCTGCCACAGCAAAGGTGCCAGCGGGGAAAAGTAATGCTGGTTCTCACTGCCTCCTGGAACCCTTTCAAATGCCACAGACAATTTGGCCCTCTCTGCTTTCCTGCGGACTCCATCCTCAAAAGCACCTGTTTTCGCTTTCGGCAGCCTCCGGAGCAAAAAAGACAAACGTCCAGCTTTTGCTGCCACAGCAAAGGTGCCAGCGGGGAAAAGTAATGCTGGTTCTCACTGCCTCCTGGAACTCTTTCAAATGCCACAGACAATTTGGCCCTCTCTGCTTTCCTGCGGACTCCATCCTCAAAAGCACCTGTTTTCGCTTTTGGCAACCTCCGGAGCAAAAAAGACAAACGTCCAGCTTTTGCTGCCACAGCAAAGGTGCCAGCGGGGAAAAGTAATGCTGGTTCTCACTGTCTCCTGGAACCCTTTCAAATGCCCCAGACAATTTGGCCCTCTCTGCTTTCCTGCGGACTCCATCCTCAAAAGCACCTATTTTTGCTTTCGGCGCCCTCCGGAGCAAAAAAGACAAACGTCCAGCTTTTGCTGCCACAGCAAAGGTGCCAGCAGGGAAAAGTAATGCTGGTTCTCACTGCCTCCTGGAACTCCTTCAAATGCCACAGACAATTTGGCCCTCTCTGCTTTCCTGCGGACTCCATCCTCAAAAGCACCTGTTTTCGCTTTCGGCAGCGTCCGGAGCAAAAAAGACAAACGTCCAGCTTTTGCTGCCACAGCAAAGGTGCCAGCGGGGAAAAGTAATGCTGGTTCTCACTGCCTCCTGGAACCCTTTCAAATGCCCCAGACAATTTGGCCCTCTCTGCTTTCCTGCGGACTCCATCCTCAAAAGCACCTGTTTTCGCTTTCGGCAGCCTCCGGAGCAAAAAAGACAAACGTCCAGCTTTTGCTGCCACAGCAAAGGTGCCAGCGGGGAAAAGTAATGCTGGTTCTCACTGCCTCCTGGAACCTCTTCAAATGCCCCAGACAATTTGGCCCTCTCTGCTTTCCTGCGGACTCCATCCTCAAAAGCACCTGTTTTCGCTTTTGGCAACCTCCGGAGCAAAAAAGACAAACGTCCAGCTTTTGCTGCCACAGCAAAGGTGCCAGCGGGGAAAAGTAATGCTGGTTCTCACTGCCTCCTGGAACCCTTTCAAATGCCCCAGACAATTTGGCCCTCTCTGCTTTCCTGCGGACTCCATCCTCAAAAGCACCTGTTTTCGCTTTCGGCAGCCTCCGGAGCAAAAAAGACAAACGTCCAGCTTTTGCTGCCACAGCAAAGGTGCCAGCGGGGAAAAGTAATGCTGGTTCTCACTGCCTCCTGGAACCCTTTCAAATGCCCCAGACAATTTGGCCCTCTCTGCTTTCCTGCGGACTCCATCCTCAAAAGCACCTGTTTTCGCTTTCGGCAGCCTCCGGAGCAAAAAAGACAAACGTCCAGCTTTTGCTGCCACAGCAAAGGTGCCAGCGGGGAAAAGTAATGCTGGTTCTCACTGCCTCCTGGAACCCTTTCAAATGCCCCTGACAATTTGGCCCTCTCTGCTTTCCTGCGGACTCTATCCTCAAAAGCGCCTTTTTTCACTTTCGGCGCCCTCCGGTGGTAAAAAGACAAACGTCCAGCTTTTGCTGCCACAGCAAAGGTGCCAGCGGGGAAAAGTAATGCTGGTTCTCACTGCCTCCTGGAACCCTTTCAAATGCCCCAGACAATTTGGCCCTCTCTGCTTTCCTGCGGACTCCATCCTCAAAAGCACCTGTTTTCGCTTTCGGCAGCGTCCGGAGCAAAAAAGACAAACGTCCAGCTTTTGCTGCCACAGCAAAGGTGCCAGCGGGGAAAAGTAATGCTGGTTCTCACTGCCTCCTGAACCTGTTCAAATGCCCCAGACAATTTGGCCCTCTCTGCTTTCCTGCGGACTCCATCCTCAAAAGCACCTGTTTTCGCTTTCGGCAGCCTCCGGAGCAAAAATGACAAACGTCCAGCTTTTGCTGCCACAGCAAAGGTGCCAGCGGGGAAAAGTAATGCTCGTTCTCACTGCCTCCTGGAACCCTTTCAAATGCCCCAGACAATTAAGCCCTCTCTGCTTTCCTGCGGACTCTATCATCAAAAGCGCCTTTTTTCACTTTCGGCGCCCTCCGGTGGTAAAAAGACAAACGTCCAGCTTTTGCTGCCACAGCAAAGGTGCCAGCGGGGAAAAGTGATGCTGGTTCTCACTGCCTCCTGGAACTTTTTCAAATGCCACAGACAATTTGGCCCTCTCTGCTTTCCTGCGGACTCCATCCTCAAAAGCACCTATTTTCGCTTTCGGCAGCCTCCGGAGCAAAAAAGACAAACGTCCAGCTTTTGCTGCCACAGCAAAGGTGCCAGCGGGGAAAAGTAATGCTGGTTCTCACTGCCTCCTGGAACCCTTTCAAATGCCACAGACAATTTGGCCCTCTCTGCTTTCTGCGGACTCCATCCTCAAAAGCACCTGTTTTCGCTTTTCGGCAGCCTCCGGAGCAAAAAAGACAAACGTCCAGCTTTTGCTGCCACAGCAAAGGTGCCAGCGGGGAAAAGTAATGCTGGTTCTCACTGCCTCCTGGAACCCTTTCAAATGCCACAGACAATTTGGCCCTCTCTGCTTTCCTGCGGACTCCATCCTCAAAAGCACCTGTTTTCGCTTTCGGCAGCCTTCCGGAGCAAAAAAGACAAACGTCCAGCTTTTGCTGCCACAGCAAAGGTGCCAGCGGGGAAAAGTAATGCTGGTTCTCACTGCCTCCTGGAACCCTTTCAAATGCCACAGACAATTTGGCCCTCTCTGCTTTCCTGCGGACTCCATCCTCAAAAGCACCTGTTTTCGCTTTCGGCAGCCTCCGGAGCAAAAAAGACAAACGTCCAGCTTTTGCTGCCACAGCAAAGGTGCCAGCGGGGAAAAGTAATGCTGGTTCTCACTGCCTCCTGGAACCCTTTCAATGCCCCAGACAATTTGGCCCTCTCTGCTTTCCTGCGGACTCTATCCTCAAAAGCGCCTTTTTTTCACTTTCGGCGCCCTCCGGTGGTAAAAAGGACAAACGTCCAGCTTTTGCTGCCACAGCAAAGGTGCCAGCGGGGAAAAGTAATGCTGGTTCTCACTGCCTCCTGGAACTCTTTCAAATGCCCCAGACAATTTGGCCCTCTCTGCTTTCCTGCGGACTCCATCCTCAAAAGCACCTGTTTTCGCTTTCAGCAGCCTCCGGAGCAAAAAAGACAAACGTCCAGCTTTTGCTGCCACAGCAAAGGTGCCAGCGGGGAAAAGTAATGCTGGTTCTCACTGTCTCCTGGAACCCTTTCAAATGCCACAGACAATTTGGCCCTCTCTGCTTTCCTGCGGACTCCATCCTCAAAAGCACCTATTTTTGCTTTCGGCGCCCTCCGGAGCAAAAAAGACAAACGTCCAGCTTTTGCTGCCACAGCAAAGGTGCCAGCAGGAAAAGTAATGCTGTTTCTCCACTGCCTCCTGGAACTCCTTCAAATGCCACAGACAATTTGGCCCTCTCTGCTTTCCTGCGGACTCCATCCTCAAAAGCACCTGTTTTCGCTTTCGGCAACCTCCGGAGCAAAAAAGACAAACGTCCAGCTTTTGCTGCCACAGCAAGGTGCCAGCGGGGAAAAGTAATGCTGGTTCTCACTGCCTCCTGGAACCCTTTCAAATGCCACAGACAATTTGGCCCTCTCTGCTTTCCTGCGGACTCCATCCTCAAAAGCACCTGTTTTCGCTTTCGGCAGCCTCCGGAGCAAAAAAAGACAAACGTCCAGCTTTTGCTGCCACAGCAAAGGTGCCAGCGGGGAAAAGTAATGCTGGTTCTCACTGCCTCCTGGAACCTCTTCAAATGCCCCAGACAATTTGGCCCTCTCTGCTTTCCTGCGGACTCCATCCTCAAAAGCACCTGTTTTCGCTTTTGGCAACCTCCGGAGCAAAAAAGAACAAACGTCCAGCTTTTGCTGCCACAGCAAAGGTGCCAGCGGGGAAAGTAATGCTGGTTCTCACTGCCTCCTGGAACCCTTTCAAATGCCACAGACAATTTGGCCCTCTCTGCTTTCCTGCGGACTCCATCCTCAAAAGCACCTGTTTTCGCTTTCGGCAGCCTCCGGAGCAAAAAGACAAACGTCCAGCTTTTGCTGCCACAGCAAAGGTGCCAGCGGGGAAAAGTAATGCTGGTTCTCACTGCCTCCTGGAACCCTTTCAAATGCCCCAGACAATTTGGCCCTCTCTGCTTTCCTGCGGACTCCATCCTCAAAGCACCTGTTTTCGCTTTCGGCAGCCTCCGGAGCAAAAAAGACAAACGTCCAGCTTTTGCTGCCACAGCAAAGGTGCCAGCGGGGAAAAGTAATGCTGGTTCTCACTGCCTCCTGGAACCCTTTCAAATGCCCCTGACAATTTGGCCCTCTCTGCTTTCCTGCGGACTCTATCCTCAAAAGCGCCTTTTTTCACTTTCGGCGCCCTCCGGTGGTAAAAAGACAAACGTCCAGCTTTTGCTGCCACAGCAAAGGTGCCAGCGGGGAAAAGTAATGCTGGTTCTCACTGCCTCCTGGAACTCTTTCAAATGCCACAGACAATTTGGCCCTCTCTGCTTTCCTGCGGACTCCATCCTCAAAAGCACCTGTTTTCGCTTTCAGCAGCCTCCGGAGCAAAAAAGACAAACGTCCAGCTTTTGCTGCCACAGCAAAGGTGCCAGCGGGGAAAAGTAATGCTGGTTCTCACTGTCTCCTGGAACCCTTTCAAATGCCCCAGACAATTTGGCCCTCTCTGCTTTCCTGCGGACTCCATCCTCAAAAGCACCTATTTTTGCTTTCGGCGCCCTCCGGAGCAAAAAAGACAAACGTCCAGCTTTTGCTGCCACAGCAAAGGTGCCAGCAGGGAAAAGTAATGCTGGTTCTCACTGCCTCCTGGAACTCCTTCAAATGCCACAGACAATTTGGCCCTCTCTGCTTTCCTGCGGACTCCATCCTCAAAAGCACCTGTTTTCGCTTTCGGCAACCTCCGGAGCAAAAAAGACAAACGTCCAGCTTTTGCTGCCACAGCAAAGGTGCCAGCGGGGAAAAGTAATGCTGGTTCTCACTGCCTCCTGGAACCCTTTCAAATGCCCCAGACAATTTGGCCCTCTCTGCTTTCCTGCGGACTCCATCCTCAAAAGCACCTGTTTTCGCTTTCGGCAGCCTCCGGAGCAAAAAAGACAAACGTCCAGCTTTTGCTGCCACAGCAAAGGTGCCAGCGGGGAAAAGTAATGCTGGTTCTCACTGCCTCCTGGAACTCCTTCAAATGCCACAGACAATTTGGCCCTCTCTGCTTTCCTGCGGACTCCATCCTCAAAAGCACCTGTTTTCGCTTTCGGCAACCTCCGGAGCAAAAAAGACAAACGTCCAGCTTTTGCTGCCACAGCAAAGGTGCCAGCGGGGAAAAGTAATGCTGGTTCTCACTGCCTCCTGGAACCCTTTCAAATGCCACAGACAATTTGGCCCTCTCTGCTTTCCTGCGGACTCCATCCTCAAAAGCACCTGTTTTCGCTTTCGGCAGCCTCCGGAGCAAAAAAGACAAACGTCCAGCTTTTGCTGCCACAGCAAAGGTGCCAGCGGGGAAAAGTAATGCTGGTTCTCACTGCCTCCTGGAACCTCTTCAAATGCCCCAGACAATTTGGCCCTCTCTGCTTTCCTGCGGACTCCATCCTCAAAAGCACCTGTTTTCGCTTTTGGCAACCTCCGGAGCAAAAAAGACAAACGTCCAGCTTTTGCTGCCACAGCAAAGGTGCCAGCGGGGAAAAGTAATGCTGGTTCTCACTGCCTCCTGGAACCCTTTCAAATGCCACAGACAATTTGGCCCTCTCTGCTTTCCTGCGGACTCCATCCTCAAAAGCACCTGTTTTCGCTTTCGGCAGCCTCCGGAGCAAAAAAGACAAACGTCCAGCTTTTGCTGCCACAGCAAAGGTGCCAGCGGGGAAAAGTAATGCTGGTTCTCACTGCCTCCTGGAACTCTTTCAAATGCCACAGACAATTTGGCCCTCTCTGCTTTCCTGCGGACTCCATCCTCAAAAGCACCTGTTTTCGCTTTTGGCAACCTCCGGAGCAAAAAAGACAAACGTCCAGCTTTTGCTGCCACAGCAAAGGTGCCAGCGGGGAAAAGTAATGCTGGTTCTCACTGTCTCCTGGAACCCTTTCAAATGCCCCAGACAATTTGGCCCTCTCTGCTTTCCTGCGGACTCCATCCTCAAAAGCACCTATTTTTGCTTTCGGCGCCCTCCGGAGCAAAAAAGACAAACGTCCAGCTTTTGCTGCCACAGCAAAGGTGCCAGCAGGGAAAAGTAATGCTGGTTCTCACTGCCTCCTGGAACTCCTTCAAATGCCACAGACAATTTGGCCCTCTCTGCTTTCCTGCGGACTCCATCCTCAAAAGCACCTGTTTTCGCTTTCGGCAACCTCCGGAGCAAAAAAGACAAACGTCCAGCTTTTGCTGCCACAGCAAAGGTGCCAGCGGGGAAAAGTAATGCTGGTTCTCACTGCCTCCTGGAACCCTTTCAAATGCCCCAGACAATTTGGCCCTCTCTGCTTTCCTGCGGACTCCATCCTCAAAAGCACCTGTTTTCGCTTTCGGCAGCCTCCGGAGCAAAAAAGACAAACGTCCAGCTTTTGCTGCCACAGCAAAGGTGCCAGCGGGGAAAAGTAATGCTGGTTCTCACTGCCTCCTGGAACCTCTTCAAATGCCCCAGACAATTTGGCCCTCTCTGCTTTCCTGCGGACTCCATCCTCAAAAGCACCTGTTTTCGCTTTTGGCAACCTCCGGAGCAAAAAAGACAAACGTCCAGCTTTTGCTGCCACAGCAAAGGTGCCAGCGGGGAAAAGTAATGCTGGTTCTCACTGCCTCCTGGAACCCTTTCAAATGCCACAGACAATTTGGCCCTCTCTGCTTTCCTGCGGACTCCATCCTCAAAAGCACCTGTTTTCGCTTTCGGCAGCCTCCGGAGCAAAAAAGACAAACGTCCAGCTTTTGCTGCCACAGCAAAGGTGCCAGCGGGGAAAAGTAATGCTGGTTCTCACTGCCTCCTGGAACCCTTTCAAATGCCCCAGACAATTTGGCCCTCTCTGCTTTCCTGCGGACTCTATCCTCAAAAGCGCCTTTTTTCACTTTCGGCGCCCTCCGGTGGTAAAAAGACAAACGTCCAGCTTTTGCTGCCACAGCAAAGGTGCCAGCGGGGAAAAGTAATGCTGGTTCTCACTGCCTCCTGGAACTCTTTCAAATGCCCCAGACAATTTGGCCCTCTCTGCTTTCCTGCGGACTCCATCCTCAAAAGCACCTGTTTTCGCTTTCAGCAGCCTCCGGAGCAAAAAAGACAAACGTCCAGCTTTTGCTGCCACAGCAAAGGTGCCAGCGGGGAAAAGTAATGCTGGTTCTCACTGTCTCCTGGAACCCTTTCAAATGCCACAGACAATTTGGCCCTCTCTGCTTTCCTGCGGACTCCATCCTCAAAAGCACCTATTTTTGCTTTCGGCGCCCTCCGGAGCAAAAAAGACAAACGTCCAGCTTTTGCTGCCACAGCAAAGGTGCCAGCAGGGAAAAGTAATGCTGGTTCTCACTGCCTCCTGGAACTCCTTCAAATGCCACAGACAATTTGGCCCTCTCTGCTTTCCTGCGGACTCCATCCTCAAAAGCACCTGTTTTCGCTTTCGGCAACCTCCGGAGCAAAAAAGACAAACGTCCAGCTTTTGCTGCCACAGCAAAGGTGCCAGCGGGGAAAAGTAATGCTGGTTCTCACTGCCTCCTGGAACCCTTTCAAATGCCACAGACAATTTGGCCCTCTCTGCTTTCCTGCGGACTCCATCCTCAAAAGCACCTATTTTCGCTTTCGGCAGCCTCCGGAGCAAAAAAGACAAACGTCCAGCTTTTGCTGCCACAGCAAAGGTGCCAGCGGGGAAAAGTAATGCTGGTTCTCACTGCCTCCTGGAACCTCTTCAAATGCCCCAGACAATTTGGCCCTCTCTGCTTTCCTGCGGACTCCATCCTCAAAAGCACCTGTTTTCGCTTTTGGCAACCTCCGGAGCAAAAAAGACAAACGTCCAGCTTTTGCTGCCACAGCAAAGGTGCCAGCGGGGAAAAGTAATGCTGGTTCTCACTGCCTCCTGGAACCCTTTCAAATGCCACAGACAATTTGGCCCTCTCTGCTTTCCTGCGGACTCCATCCTCAAAAGCACCTGTTTTCGCTTTCGGCAGCCTCCGGAGCAAAAAAGACAAACGTCCAGCTTTTGCTGCCACAGCAAAGGTGCCAGCGGGGAAAAGTAATGCTGGTTCTCACTGCCTCCTGGAACCCTTTCAAATGCCCCAGACAATTTGGCCCTCTCTGCTTTCCTGCGGACTCCATCCTCAAAAGCACCTGTTTTCGCTTTCGGCAGCCTCCGGAGCAAAAAAGACAAACGTCCAGCTTTTGCTGCCACAGCAAAGGTGCCAGCGGGGAAAAGTAATGCTGGTTCTCACTGCCTCCTGGAACCCTTTCAAATGCCCCTGACAATTTGGCCCTCTCTGCTTTCCTGCGGACTCTATCCTCAAAAGCGCCTTTTTTCACTTTCGGCGCCCTCCGGTGGTAAAAAGACAAACGTCCAGCTTTTGCTGCCACAGCAAAGGTGCCAGCGGGGAAAAGTAATGCTGGTTCTCACTGCCTCCTGGAACTCTTTCAAATGCCACAGACAATTTGGCCCTCTCTGCTTTCCTGCGGACTCCATCCTCAAAAGCACCTGTTTTCGCTTTCAGCAGCCTCCGGAGCAAAAAAGACAAACGTCCAGCTTTTGCTGCCACAGCAAAGGTGCCAGCGGGGAAAAGTAATGCTGGTTCTCACTGTCTCCTGGAACCCTTTCAAATGCCCCAGACAATTTGGCCCTCTCTGCTTTCCTGCGGACTCCATCCTCAAAAGCACCTATTTTTGCTTTCGGCGCCCTCCGGAGCAAAAAAGACAAACGTCCAGCTTTTGCTGCCACAGCAAAGGTGCCAGCAGGGAAAAGTAATGCTGGTTCTCACTGCCTCCTGGAACTCCTTCAAATGCCACAGACAATTTGGCCCTCTCTGCTTTCCTGCGGACTCCATCCTCAAAAGCACCTGTTTTCGCTTTCGGCAACCTCCGGAGCAAAAAAGACAAACGTCCAGCTTTTGCTGCCACAGCAAAGGTGCCAGCGGGGAAAAGTAATGCTGGTTCTCACTGCCTCCTGGAACCCTTTCAAATGCCCCAGACAATTTGGCCCTCTCTGCTTTCCTGCGGACTCCATCCTCAAAAGCACCTGTTTTCGCTTTCGGCAGCCTCCGGAGCAAAAAAGACAAACGTCCAGCTTTTGCTGCCACAGCAAAGGTGCCAGCGGGGAAAAGTAATGCTGGTTCTCACTGCCTCCTGGAACTCCTTCAAATGCCACAGACAATTTGGCCCTCTCTGCTTTCCTGCGGACTCCATCCTCAAAAGCACCTGTTTTCGCTTTCGGCAACCTCCGGAGCAAAAAAGACAAACGTCCAGCTTTTGCTGCCACAGCAAAGGTGCCAGCGGGGAAAAGTAATGCTGGTTCTCACTGCCTCCTGGAACCCTTTCAAATGCCACAGACAATTTGGCCCTCTCTGCTTTCCTGTGGACTCCATCCTCAAAAGCACCTGTTTTCGCTTTCGGCAGCCTCCGGAGCAAAAAAGACAAACGTCCAGCTTTTGCTGCCACAGCAAAGGTGCCAGCGGGGAAAAGTAATGCTGGTTCTCACTGCCTCCTGGAACCTCTTCAAATGCCCCAGACAATTTGGCCCTCTCTGCTTTCCTGCGGACTCCATCCTCAAAAGCACCTGTTTTCGCTTTTGGCAACCTCCGGAGCAAAAAAGACAAACGTCCAGCTTTTGCTGCCACAGCAAAGGTGCCAGCGGGGAAAAGTAATGCTGGTTCTCACTGCCTCCTGGAACCCTTTCAAATGCCACAGACAATTTGGCCCTCTCTGCTTTCCTGCGGACTCCATCCTCAAAAGCACCTGTTTTCGCTTTCGGCAGCCTCCGGAGCAAAAAAGACAAACGTCCAGCTTTTGCTGCCACAGCAAAGGTGCCAGCGGGGAAAAGTAATGCTGGTTCTCACTGCCTCCTGGAACTCTTTCAAATGCCACAGACAATTTGGCCCTCTCTGCTTTCCTGCGGACTCCATCCTCAAAAGCACCTGTTTTCGCTTTTGGCAACCTCCGGAGCAAAAAAGACAAACGTCCAGCTTTTGCTGCCACAGCAAAGGTGCCAGCGGGGAAAAGTAATGCTGGTTCTCACTGTCTCCTGGAACCCTTTCAAATGCCCCAGACAATTTGGCCCTCTCTGCTTTCCTGCGGACTCCATCCTCAAAAGCACCTATTTTTGCTTTCGGCGCCCTCCGGAGCAAAAAAGACAAACGTCCAGCTTTTGCTGCCACAGCAAAGGTGCCAGCAGGGAAAAGTAATGCTGGTTCTCACTGCCTCCTGGAACTCCTTCAAATGCCACAGACAATTTGGCCCTCTCTGCTTTCCTGCGGACTCCATCCTCAAAAGCACCTGTTTTCGCTTTCGGCAGCGTCCGGAGCAAAAAAGACAAACGTCCAGCTTTTGCTGCCACAGCAAAGGTGCCAGCGGGGAAAAGTAATGCTGGTTCTCACTGCCTCCTGGAACCCTTTCAAATGCCCCAGACAATTTGGCCCTCTCTGCTTTCCTGCGGACTCCATCCTCAAAAGCACCTGTTTTCGCTTTCGGCAGCCTCCGGAGCAAAAAAGACAAACGTCCAGCTTTTGCTGCCACAGCAAAGGTGCCAGCGGGGAAAAGTAATGCTGGTTCTCACTGCCTCCTGGAACTCCTTCAAATGCCACAGACAATTTGGCCCTCTCTGCTTTCCTGCGGACTCCATCCTCAAAAGCACCTGTTTTCGCTTTCGGCAGCCTCCGGAGCAAAAAAGACAAACGTCCAGCTTTTGCTGCCACAGCAAAGGTGCCAGCGGGGAAAAGTAATGCTGGTTCTCACTGCCTCCTGGAACCTCTTCAAATGCCTCAGACAATTTGGCCCTCTCTGCTTTCCTGCGGACTCCATCCTCAAAAGCACCTGTTTTCGCTTTTGGCAACCTCCGGAGCAAAAAAGACAAACGTCCAGCTTTTGCTGCCACAGCAAAGGTGCCAGCGGGGAAAAGTAATGCTGGTTCTCACTGCCTCCTGGAACCCTTTCAAATGCCACAGACAATTTGGCCCTCTCTGCTTTCCTGCGGACTCCATCCTCAAAAGCACCTGTTTTCGCTTTCGGCAGCCTCCGGAGCAAAAAAGACAAACGTCCAGCTTTTGCTGCCACAGCAAAGGTGCCAGCGGGGAAAAGTAATGCTGGTTCTCACTGCCTCCTGGAACTCTTTCAAATGCCACAGACAATTTGGCCCTCTCTGCTTTCCTGCGGACTCCATCCTCAAAAGCACCTGTTTTCGCTTTTGGCAACCTCCGGAGCAAAAAAGACAAACGTCCAGCTTTTGCTGCCACAGCAAAGGTGCCAGCGGGGAAAAGTAATGCTGGTTCTCACTGTCTCCTGGAACCCTTTCAAATGCCCCAGACAATTTGGCCCTCTCTGCTTTCCTGCGGACTCCATCCTCAAAAGCACCTATTTTTGCTTTCGGCGCCCTCCGGAGCAAAAAAGACAAACGTCCAGCTTTTGCTGCCACAGCAAAGGTGCCAGCAGGGAAAAGTAATGCTGGTTCTCACTGCCTCCTGGAACTCCTTCAAATGCCACAGACAATTTGGCCCTCTCTGCTTTCCTGCGGACTCCATCCTCAAAAGCACCTGTTTTCGCTTTCGGCAGCCTCCGGAGCAAAAAAGACAAACGTCCAGCTTTTGCTGCCACAGCAAAGGTGCCAGCGGGGAAAAGTAATGCTGGTTCTCACTGCCTCCTGGAACCCTTTCAAATGCCCCAGACAATTTGGCCCTCTCTGCTTTCCTGCGGACTCCATCCTCAAAAGCACCTGTTTTCGCTTTCGGCAGCCTCCGGAGCAAAAAAGACAAACGTCCAGCTTTTGCTGCCACAGCAAAGGTGCCAGCGGGGAAAAGTAATGCTGGTTCTCACTGCCTCCTGGAACCTCTTCAAATGCCCCAGACAATTTGGCCCTCTCTGCTTTCCTGCGGACTCCATCCTCAAAAGCACCTGTTTTCGCTTTTGGCAACCTCCGGAGCAAAAAAGACAAACGTCCAGCTTTTGCTGCCACAGCAAAGGTGCCAGCGGGGAAAAGTAATGCTGGTTCTCACTGCCTCCTGGAACCCTTTCAAATGCCACAGACAATTTGGCCCTCTCTGCTTTCCTGCGGACTCCATCCTCAAAAGCACCTGTTTTCGCTTTCGGCAGCCTCCGGAGCAAAAAAGACAAACGTCCAGCTTTTGCTGCCACAGCAAAGGTGCCAGCGGGGAAAAGTAATGCTGGTTCTCACTGCCTCCTGGAACCCTTTCAAATGCCCCAGACAATTTGGCCCTCTCTGCTTTCCTGCGGACTCCATCCTCAAAAGCACCTGTTTTCGCTTTCGGCAGCCTCCGGAGCAAAAAAGACAAACGTCCAGCTTTTGCTGCCACAGCAAAGGTGCCAGCGGGGAAAAGTAATGCTGGTTCTCACTGCCTCCTGGAACCCTTTCAAATGCCCCTGACAATTTGGCCCTCTCTGCTTTCCTGCGGACTCTATCCTCAAAAGCGCCTTTTTTCACTTTCGGCGCCCTCCGGTGGTAAAAAGACAAACGTCCAGCTTTTGCTGCCACAGCAAAGGTGCCAGCGGGGAAAAGTAATGCTGGTTCTCACTGCCTCCTGGAACTCTTTCAAATGCCACAGACAATTTGGCCCTCTCTGCTTTCCTGCGGACTCCATCCTCAAAAGCACCTGTTTTCGCTTTCAGCAGCCTCCGGAGCAAAAAAGACAAACGTCCAGCTTTTGCTGCCACAGCAAAGGTGCCAGCGGGGAAAAAGTAATGCTGGTTCTCACTGTCTCCTGGAACCCTTTCAAATGCCCCAGACAATTTGGCCCTCTCTGCTTTCCTGCGGACTCCATCCTCAAAAGCACCTATTTTTGCTTTCGGCGCCCTCCGGAGCAAAAAAGACAAACGTCCAGCTTTTGCTGCCACAGCAAAGGTGCCAGCGGGGAAAAAGTAATGCTGGTTCTCACTGCCTCCTGGAACCCTTTCAAATGCCCCAGACAATTTGGCCCTCTCTGCTTTCCTGCGGACTCCATCCTCAAAAGCACCTGTTTTCGCTTTCGGCAGCCTCCGGAGCAAAAAAGACAAACGTCCAGCTTTTGCTGCCACAGCAAAGGTGCCAGCGGGGAAAAGTAATGCTGGTTCTCACTGCCTCCTGGAACCCTTTCAAATGCCCCAGACAATTTGGCCCTCTCTGCTTTCCTGCGGACTCCATCCTCAAAAGCACCTGTTTTCGCTTTCGGCAGCCTCCGGAGCAAAAAAGACAAACGTCCAGCTTTGCTGCCACAGCAAAGGTGCCAGCGGGGAAAAGTAATGCTGGTTCTCACTGCCTCCTGGAACCCTTTCAAATGCCCCTGACAATTTGGCCCTCTCTGCTTTCCCTGCGGACTCTATCCTCAAAAGCGCCTTTTTTCACTTTCGGCGCCCTCCGGTGGTAAAAAGACAAACGTCCAGCTTTTGCTGCCACAGCAAAGGTGCCAGCGGGGAAAAGTAATGCTGGTTCTCACTGCCTCCTGGAACTCTTTCAAATGCCCCAGACAATTTGGCCCTCTCTGCTTTCCTGCGGACTCCATCCTCAAAAGCACCTGTTTTCGCTTTCAGCAGCCTCCGGAGCAAAAAAGACAAACGTCCAGCTTTTGCTGCCACAGCAAAGGTGCCAGCGGGGAAAAGTAATGCTGGTTCTCACTGTCTCCTGGAACCCTTCAAATGCCCCAGACAATTTGGCCCTCTCTGCTTTCCTGCGGACTCCATCCTCAAAAGCACCTATTTTTGCTTTCGGCGCCCTCCGGAGCAAAAAAGACAAACGTCCAGCTTTTGCTGCCATAGCAAAGGTGCCAGCGGGGAAAAGTAATGCTGGTTCTCACTGCCTCCTGGAACCCTTTCAAATGCCCCAGACAATTTGGCCCTCTCTGCTTTCCTGCGGACTCCATCCTCAAAAGCACCTGTTTTCGCTTTCGGCAGCCTCCGGAGCAAAAAAGACAAACGTCCAGCTTTTGCTGCCACAGCAAAGGTGCCAGCGGGGAAAAGTAATGCTGGTTCTCACTGCCTCCTGGAACTCCTTCAAATGCCACAGACAATTTGGCCCTCTCTGCTTTCCTGCGGACTCCATCCTCAAAAGCACCTGTTTTCGCTTTCGGCAACCTCCGGAGCAAAAAAGACAAACGTCCAGCTTTTGCTGCCACAGCAAAGGTGCCAGCGGGGAAAAGTAATGCTGGTTCTCACTGCCTCCTGGAACCCTTTCAAATGCCACAGACAATTTGGCCCTCTCTGCTTTCCTGTGGACTCCATCCTCAAAAGCACCTGTTTTCGCTTTCGGCAGCCTCCGGAGCAAAAAAGACAAAACGTCCAGCTTTTGCTGCCACAGCAAAGGTGCCAGCGGGGAAAAGTAATGCTGGTTCTCACTGCCTCCTGGAACCTCTTCAAATGCCCCAGACAATTTGGCCCTCTCTGCTTTCCTGCGGACTCCATCCTCAAAAGCACCTGTTTTCGCTTTTGGCAACCTCCGGAGCAAAAAAGACAAACGTCCAGCTTTTGCTGCCACAGCAAAGGTGCCAGCGGGGAAAAGTAATGCTGGTTCTCACTGCCTCCTGGAACCCTTTCAAATGCCCCAGACAATTTGGCCCTCTCTGCTTTCCTGCGGACTCCATCCTCAAAAGCACCTGTTTTCGCTTTCGGCAGCCTCCGGAGCAAAAAAGACAAACGTCCAGCTTTTGCTGCCACAGCAAAGGTGCCAGCGGGGAAAAGTAATGCTGGTTCTCACTGCCTCCTGGAACTCTTTCAAATGCCACAGACAATTTGGCCCTCTCTGCTTTCCTGCGGACTCCATCCTCAAAAGCACCTGTTTTTCGCTTTCAGCAGCCTCCGGAGCAAAAAAGACAAACGTCCAGCTTTTGCTGCCACAGCAAAGGTGCCAGCGGGGAAAAGTAATGCTGGTTCTCACTGTCTCCTGGAACCCTTTCAAATGCCCCAGACAATTTGGCCCTCTCTGCTTTCCTGCGGACTCCATCCTCAAAAGCACCTATTTTTGCTTTCGGCGCCCTCCGGAGCAAAAAAGACAAACGTCCAGCTTTTGCTGCCACAGCAAAGGTGCCAGCGGGGAAAAGTAATGCTGGTTCTCACTGCCTCCTGGAACTCCTTCAAATGCCACAGACAATTTGGCCCTCTCTGCTTTCCTGCGGACTCCATCCTCAAAAGCACC